>NC_090256.1:33070753-33248023 GCF_037325665.1 Littorina saxatilis
GGAGGTCTCAAGGCCTGAGTAAACGCTCACCTGTTTTCAACAAACCATAGACCATTTATCCTGGACCGCCAACTAGCTCTCACTCCGCTCTTTCTCTCTCCCGTTACGAGGTAGCGGCCTCTCGCATTTAGGAACCTACGCTTACAAGCCTTTCAGAAATCAGGGGGACGTGATATCCGGTGTCGATTGTAAACATGGACGAAGTTGCCGAGGTAAGTTCTGAAAATGCTAAAATAAACTCAGCAAAAGTGCATATGGAACATGTTTTTTCGATGAGTTTTGTTTAGTTTAGTTTGGGGTTTTGGAAAATCCAGTTCATTGTCACCTCCCATTGTCACAAATAACTGGAGCGTGCTTTCTTTTCACTGTCTTCGAATCGCTGGTCTTTCAAACCGGACGCGACGCGCCCCTGAAAGTTGAGAGTCGTAACCTCGAAGGGTCACGTGACGAGTTGGCGGTCCAGGCTATTTGGTCTATGAACAAACCTAGAATAGAGTTTTTTGTTGGCACGTGCTGAGAGGCTATATGATGTTGCCCTTTTCCGCGTTTGTGAACAGGCAACCCTGTTTTTGTTTGTCATAATGCGTGCAAGCCATGTTTTCAACAATCAGGCGTGTTTTGGGTGTACATATTTCGGTACATGTATTGCTATTTCATATGTTACGTGGATTTCCATTGGTCAATTGGGCAAAACTGAGCTCAGTGCAAAAGTGATATCGACGACATTTCCGTCGATATCAGTTTTGATATCGACGACCTCTTTATTGCTTCCCCACTTCAAAAACAAAAACACCTAAATTTAAAAACAAACAAATATATATGAAAATGTAATGATCCCAGAATTTAGTTGAGCAAGTGACTAAATACTTTTTGAAAGAAAAGACATTTGGAAATACTGAAAAGTACAAGAAAAGAGTGAACAAAAAGAAATAATAATCAGAGGGAGGGATATGGAACAGCCAAAACTGAGACAAATACTTTTGTAATTTCTTTACAGTAAATACAACATGTCCAGAGAATTAGCAATATATCTAACATTGACTGACTGTGTGATGATATCTTCTGCTATTGGTCTCGATTTTGATATCACTGTCTCAACAGACCATAGCAGAAGATATCATCACACAGTCCGTCAATATTGGGTAATGTTGCCGATATCTTTTTACCCTGATGTTTTCGAACCTGTGAAAGCAGCGTTGCTTGAGTGTGTCCAGGTATTAGTTTTGAAGGGTTTTCGGTTTTTAGCCTCATTTGCATATTAAGCCGATGAAGGGAAACGGCCTCTGTCACATCAGTACGTTTCTGGGTCTTGACAGAAGAATCACTGTTTTGTTAATTGTAAGAAGCCCATTGCCTAGATGTGTATTTTTCAAGTATTTTCAATTGTGTGCTACGTTTCGAGGAATAGTTCCCGCATGATGGCGCAAAGGTGAATATTGTTCTTGTTACACCCCCGGTATAGGGGTGTGTATAGGTTTCGCTCGATGTGTTTGTTTGTTTGTTTGTTTGTGTTCGCATATAGATCTCAAGAATGAACGGACCGATCGTCACCAAACTTGGTGAACAGGTTCTATACATTCCTGAGACGGTCCTTACAAACATTGGGACCAGTCAAACACACGGTTAGGGAGTTATTGGTGGATTAAGATTCTACAAGGACTTATAGAGGGACATATTAATGGTCAAAGGGAAATAACCACACTTGTTAGCAGTGCCTGCTCAGTTGGTGGCAGTGAGAATGCTAAGGACGGGGGTGTTTTTCCTACCTCGGAGGAATTTCTTGTTTTATAGTTAAGACTTGTTGTCTGCTAATGGTTTTTTTTCTTTCTTTGAATTGTTCGGTCAACAAGATTTCAGTGTGCGTAGTTGTTTGGCTGGTAGTATTGTAATTTTCTTCTTTGAAGGATAACAGTTTAGGAAGGTATCATTTATGTTTTTGTGGTAATTGTAGTCGTGTGCACGTGGATCAGATGGGATTGTTATTGTCGCGGTTGTATTTTTCTTTGCAGAACAAATTGGGAGATTATGGCGTTTTGGGAATTAAGGGTTGTTAGCCATTTGATTTTGTATATTATTAAGTATGCGCAGATTATTTGAGTGGTTTGAGGTGCATGTTAGCTGATTTTTGGGTCTAAATTGGGGTGGATGTATTTATGTCGCAGGTTTTGATTGATAATTTGTGTGTTTGTGTGTAAATTGATACTGTATGATTGTAAGTATTGATATTATAAACCATGTGATTCATGTATGTTACAACAATGTACCGAATACGAACACAAGTACAAGATTAATGGTGGCTGGATAGTTTAGTTAGAAATAAAATAACCAGTAAATTTCTTGTTTTTTCGAGTCATTTTCTTTGTCCTAATTGCAAGCGAGTGTGTCGTGGGTTCTTCTTTCCTTAAATTAAATATGCACTCACACACACACACACACACACACACACACACACACACACACAATCACGCAAGGTAGCAAAGCAGTAAGAACTAATTTAGTAGAGTGGCGGCGCACCTGTCAAGTAAAGCAGAATTCAGTCCTACTCGGCAACTAACTAATGGTGCCACAGCAGATGTTACGTCAATTATTCAAGACCTAGAGATGTATCGGTATACTGTACATAACATTGCCGGCTTCAAAAGTTGAAGTTGCATTCCTCATTACCTGAACCGTGTTGATGTAATGACTCAAGCGTTTTGTCATAATATCTCTTCAGATAATGTTCAAGTATAGTACGTCGCGTAAGGCTTGTTCTGTGGAGCACGCACGCTCGCTCAAGCAAACACACAGAACTTGAGGCACTTACACCATTCACACATTAAACATACCCGCTTGCACGCACTCACGCATGCACGCACGCACACACAAGCATGCACCCCCCCCCCCCCCCAACACACGTACACACACACAAGAACGCACTAACACACACACACACACACACACACTCTCTCACACTTACACACACGCCACGGCACACACGCCACGGCACACATAGTGGTACACTGACACACACACACTGTCACACACACACACACACACACACAGTGACACACACACACACACACACACACACAGTGACACACACACACACACACACACAGTCACATGGAATTCTCTCTACTGCTCTGGAGAAAACCGTGTTTTCTGTTAGGGTTCCTTATCAGCTTTGCTTCCTTCTCTCGCTCAGTGTCATTCTTTAACGATTTTTTTCATTTTTCTGTAGCAGAATCGTTTTCTGTGTTACAGCCTACAGACCCAGAACTGTTATCTTCACGCTAAGAAGTCTCTCAGCAAACACATTGCGGTTTCTGTAGAATTCCTTAGGATTTCTCCAAAGAGCAGTAGAAGATCTTTGGTTCTCTCTGAGAGACGTCTGAGCCTGGAGATAACAGAGGGCCCCAAAGGGGGGGTATCATCACGATCACGGGAAGGGAAATTTTAGCTTTCACGATCACAGTTACCTTGATTTTTGTTTTCACGATCACAAAAACCTTGACGAATAGAGGATCATAGAGTGATACAGCTGTGAAAAATGTACGTTGAAAATAAAATGCTTTGCAATAATGCCCATCACGATCACGAAAACAAATGACGATCACGATCACGAGACTTGATTTTTTTGTCATCACGGATCACGGGCAAAGTCCCATCACGATCACAGAAATGGAAATTTCGGCAATCACGGTCACAGAAAGGTCAAAAAACGCCAATCACGATCACGATTTTAAACCCTTTGGGGCCCTCATAACAGTTCAGGATTTATAGACCCTCCATTACCCGATTTGGCGCACACTCTCTTTGTGTTAAAGATGCTCACAGCTTGCTACATGTATGTTAAAAGAAACCGTGTAAACCATCTTGGTCGCCAGCATACATCTCGTCCATGCATTTGCTTGGTGTAAGAGCTGCCTGCGACTGGGACAGATACCAAAAATCTAGTCTGGCTTCTTTCTGAGCATAGTGGGACCCAGTATTGGCGTGAACCGGTAATAACCGGTATTTTACCGGTTGTTGAAACGAGAAAATACCGGAACAAAATTGGCTGCCGGTATGACCTACCGGTTGATTTTTAGAACTACCGGGTTTTTTTCGCTGGTAAAACAAACAAAAAACAGTACTCTGAGTTGGACTCTTACTGGTTCCAATGACCAGCCTACCGTTTTTTTCTGGACTGTTTGCATCATCCAAGTTTGCGTACCGGTTTGAACAAATACTAGCGCAATCACTGGGGACCATTAAGCCGAATTTATTTCATCAACGACATCTGCGTTAATCTGCGAAATTCATTCAGCAAACAATTCCCATTCTGCTCATACCCTATGTAGACGGGCGCAGTGGCTTCGTGACAAGACATCGGCCTCTTGATCGGAAGATCGTGACTTCAAATCCCGGCCGCTATCGCCTGGTGGGTTAAGGGTGGAGATTTTTCCGATCTCCCAGGTCAACACATGTGCAGACCTGCTAGTGGCTTATCCCCCTTCGTGTGTACACGCAAGCACAAGACTGACCAAGTGTGCACGGAAAAGATCCTGTAATCCATGTCAGAGTTCGGTGGGTTATAAATAAAAACACGAAAACACCAAGCATGCTTCCTCCGAAAGCGGCGTAAGGCTGGCTAAAATGGCGGGGTCAAAACGGCCATCCACGTAGGCTAAAACCCCACTCGTGCAAAAAACACGAGTGTACGTGGGAGTTTTGGCCCATGAACGCAGAAGAAGAAGAAGAATACCCTATTTACAATTTTGAGGAGATCTGTGGTGGTTAGTATGCTGGTACACGGGAAGGAACTGTTTTTACGATCAACATTCGGGGGGGAAAATCGGAACTTTTTCCACAATCTAGGATGAAAACTGACTCGGTCTTTGCGGATACAGCGGCAACTGAAATTTGTCACCAGATACAGTGACACCTGCACAGACATAGGCAGATTAAGTTGAGCACGTGCGCTATCAGTGTCACTGCCTCTATTTCGAGATCGGTTCACCGCACTATTGAGACATGGTTCAGAAACAGGAGCAGTTGACGTTCAGTAATTAACCAATGTAATGCTTCAGCGTAACCACTGTTGTCATGTGACACGTTACTGATATCAGTCTAGAGATATTCGAAACATGGAAGGGCCGGGTGAGGGTTCGCAGTGGTGGGGGTGAAGGGCTTGCTGAGTACCTGGTTTTTGCAGAGTGTGTTGTTCCCCTTTCTTTTTCTGCCTCGCGGTTCACGGCTGTATTTCTATTTGGTACTCAGCGACTCACACACACACTTAGCACTCATCTGTTTTCCGTAGTGCAAGCTTTGCCTAGCGCAATGCTTATATTGACGTGTTATTTCCCAATTTCCGTAAATGCCAGGTAGTTATGTGCGCTTGTGTGAGATTGGGTGTGTGTCAAAATGTGTTGTGCAATATGGCATGAAAATCTTTTAAAATTTGTTGTGAACAATATTACAGCTTTGTATTCCATGTTTATTATTTTTTATGAAGTAATTATAGTAAAATAGTCTTATGTTTCTTATTTGTTCGACCCTCTTAGGATTATGGAGTTTTATGCACTGCCTTTTATAGTTAACTAAACTTTTGTATTTGAAATAGCCCATTATTTAAATCGCTTGTCCAGTATTTAATTTAATTCTCTATTTTTGTAAGAACTCAAATGTTTAGTGTTCTTAGTATGTCTTGCTAAGCTAAGTTCTATTTAATCAGAGTATGTTTGCGAGTGCTTATACTTAGTGATATTGTAAAGCGCATAGTGCTTTTAGTTATGCGCTATAGAAATCTCCTTAATAAATAAATAAATAGTTACGTGACCACAGCACAACTGCAGTGTTCGTGTGTGCGTTGCCGGTGCGATAGTGTGTTCGTGCGACGGTGCGCTCGTGTCAGTGTTGGTGCGTTAGTCGTGCTCGGTGCGTTGACGGTGTGTTCGTGCGTTCGTGTGGTAGTGCATCGGCGCATGAATAGCCTTACACACTGTGTCATGTTGTACAAAAGTCAGTACAGAGTGCCAGACTCAAAGGCTAATAAAGACATTTCCACAGAGAACAGCCGGATTGTACTCAAGTAAGGAGACCAAAGCATCACGGGTAAAAGCAAGCTAAAACTGACACACGCCAATATAAACAGTGAGAGTTGTGCCGAACCAATTTCAGCAACTGAAACAGGTTAAGGCAATGCAGTAAGAAGTACCAGAGACTGTAGACTCTCAGGAAGCCCTACTTATTGGAACTACTTGTAACGACTTACCTTCTCAAGGCGGTTAAAAGTGCCATGGGGGATTAAACTTGAGAAAAATGGGTGCTCATTCTTTTAAAGCTCCAAATTAAATCCAAATCTCTAATGACACTGAATTGTGAGCTTTGAATTTTACAACGATGAAGTTCAAGCTTAACCGTAAAAGTGACCAAAAAAGTTGTTTCACAACACTAGCAGTAAAGCATGCAACACCGTACTAACCTTGTTCACAGGTGTTGGGTCTGTGGCATTCCAAACTGACCCGACTGAATGAGAATCCGCTATTTTTCCAGATACATCAAGCCGCACACGAGTTCTGCTCAGTGTAGCCAAATGGCAGCCGCCCAGCACTCAGTCTAGTCAGACACGTGCACTCGCCAACTTCAGTTCTCGCGGTACAATCACGTAAACATTCCACTGTGTGCTCTCTGCAACAGTCAAGTCAAAGAGAAAAGTGCTCGCACTCTGGCGTAGAATAGTTGCTACTGGTTGCAAATTACGAACAAAGCTGAAGACAGCAGTCGGGTTTACTCCTAAATTCGGCGCTCCCTGCAAAATAATTGTTGTTCAGGCTATTATTCGGGAAAGGTTTTCCTATGTTGTATGCGTGTCTTCTGGCTCACTTCCGCTTCTCGCGCTGTTTTTTTTTTTTCTTTTTCTTGAATACAACTGTGAAGATACAGTCAGTATTATTATATATTGTATATTGTATAGCGCATGGTAAATAACCACTGAGTGTAACTGACTAAGGAAGTTATGCAAGCCACGCACCTTACCTGTGTTTTCTTTTTTCAAATCTTTGGCCAGGAAGTGTAAGCTGTGTTTTCAGTTCTGTAATGCATGTCCAAAGGTTAGGTCAGACGTTGAAATTGGTTAAACAAGTTTGCGATGATTTCTCATGAAGTTTTTCCCAGACGGTGTTTCGCAAGAAATAAGACTACAGATGTCACTGTTTTATAACCGTAACCAGTGAACCTATAACATAACCGATTTTACTGTTTGATGGTACTCAGTATAGCCTACATGCTACGTTAAAAACTAACTTACGACATTATACTGGGATACAAAGAAAGCTCTGCATGTTGTCGTTTGTACTTTTTTGTAAATCTGTTTGTAGCAGGCTGTGCTCGGAAGGGGAGATTAAACTATGATGAGTTTGCAAGGCATCCTCGTTTTGTTTGTCGGTTTGCCAGGAAATTTAGATGTCGGTGCATGTTTTGTAACTTTCATAACGTACCAGAAATTATACTGACATGGAAGTACTGCGTGGTGCAACTCAATATCGAGAGATGTAGATATACACCACGTGAAATGACTTCAGACTGCAACAAAGACTTCTGCTGTTGTCGTTTAGTAGGTCAGTTTTGTAAACTGATATGTCCAAATCCTTGCAAACCACTTGTTTCTTCTAAGTTGTATGCCTTGTTTTCGCCGGGTTGCCAAGGAAATTCAGATGTCACCGTTTTGTAACCGCGATATACTGTACCGAATGCTTGTCTGTGTTTGACTGTGAATTAGTGCGAGCCTTTTTCATTTTGTTACCGCAACAATAGGGAAAACTGATTACTCGTTCCACTGGGCAATAACATATAATTATATAGTCAGTACTCTGTGCTGGATGTACTGTTTGACTATCGTTCACATGCCACATAAAATAACATCACACTGTCGCAGGATGCTACAAAGGTTCTGTTCCTGCTTCATCCGGTAAAAATGTCATAACGCCACACTAAAAATGTCATGAAGCTGCGTGTGTCTTCACACATCAAAACGCGGCTCTGTGTGTGTGTGTGTACTTGACTTGTTCTGAACTAAGAGAGCTCTCGAGTGTTTCACAATGTTTCCTCAGACCAGTGACAAACTGAATTTCACGGATGTATTTCGCGCACAATGCGGTTGTAAAACAGTGGCGTCTGAATTTCAAGCTATGGAAACCCGAAAACAACTTCCACTGAACGTCGGCAAATTTATATTCTGCTCCCCTATTGATTAAAGCTTCAAACAGAGTTGCAAACCATACACACGAACACATACAGTGTATTCACTAAGTCAGCTTGTAGCAAGCAATAGCTCTGGCAGTTTCAGGAAGACACACACACACACACACACACTCACGCTCACACACACACACACACACACACACACATACACACACACACACACACACACACACAAGCAAACAAACACACACACACACACACAAACACACACACACACACACACACACACACACACACACACACACATGGGGGGGGGGGCAAATGAAACAGCCGACTGACATGAAAAACGGCTTGTGAACAAGTGCATCAAAGAAAGGGGACCGTCTGGTTGAGGTGTAATAAATGTTCCACACTCTGGTTGTGACACTAATTGTCTGTTTGTCATGCAAGGTATGTCGTGTGTTATTGTGAATGATGGTGTGTCAGTGTGTGTGTGTGTATGTGTGTGTGCGTGTGTGTGTGTGTATGTGTGTGTCTGTGTGTGTGTCTGTGTGTCTGTGTGTGTGTGTCTGGGTGTATGTGTATGTGTGTGTCTGTGTGTGTGTCTGTGTGTATGTGTGTGTCTGTGTGTGTGTCTGTGTGTCTGTGTGTGTGTGTCTGTGTGTGTGTATCTGTGTGTGTGTGTGTGTCTATGTGTGTGTGTGTGTGTGTGTGTGTGAGTCGAAAGTGGAAGGATGCTCTTATCCCATGTAAACACGTAGGCCTACCTGCGCAGATCGGAGGTGGGGAACTTGGTTGTTAACGAGAAAGAATGCACCTTTAACACACACAAAACACTGACTGTAAAAGCTGTCAAGAGTCCAGTCACTGAGCCACTGATCGGTCAGGAGTCAAATATCATCCGGTTCAGTGGCACACGTAACCTTTCATTAGTCTACGCTACAAAGATGAAAGTGCACAATGTGTGAATTCATTCATCAATGAGCAGCACTGTGTACCGCCAAACTGAAACAGAACCGGAAGAACCATAGCGAAAATAATGAGAGACTGGTGTGGCCAGTATCATCTCAGTGGCTCGCCCTCGGAATCTATAAATAGTTAAAAAAAAATAAAAATAAAAAGATGGAAATACACACAATGTGTCAATGACAGAACAGCTGTATGTACTTTGAAGCTGAACAAAAGCCGGAAAAATAGCAAACATTCTACGAAAATAATGAGAGACTGGTTTGGTGTAGTTGTTACTGCACTGTGAAACACCACCGCACTGACGTGACGTGCACACTATAGTCTCTGCCACAACCCACCGAGCCACTGACAAACGAACGCTCTCAATTCTCCTTGCGGCTTGTGTTCGTTTTCTTAGGCCGCTTCGCACTGCTGATGGCAACGGCTGTTGGCAGTCGTGTTTATGTTAGTGGTGGGACACGGAAATGATGGAGGAGAGGATGAAAGGTTACAGGGGTAGAAAGGGAGGGAGGGGGGAGGGGGGAGGGGGATCAACATGGAGAGAAAATTAGAGGTTATAAAGGCTAAAGAAGTTGAAAGTTAACATTTTGCCGTACGCACATTTGATGACGCTCGAGAGGGAGTGAGGGGGGGGGGGGGTTTAACATGGAGAGAAAGTTGGAGGCTAAAGAAGTTGAAAGTTAACATTTTGCCGAATGCACAGTATCAGTTCATGGCGCTCAGAGGGACTTGAGAAATCTAAGAGGACAGTCATAATCAACATCAATAATGATATTACGTACAAGCACAAACAGATCACTGGCAGACAAAAGTGAATAAATAGAGACACTCAGACTGACGTTTAGACTGACACACACACCCTGCCTAGGGCAGCCGCCACAAGACCGGGACTGAACGACAGACAGAAATATAAGCAGATAGACTTACAAACGTATAGATTGACAGACATATTAAGACTCAGAATACGGATAGCCCACCAATACAAAATACACTAATTGCATGGCTGTTTGTCAAGGTATGTCGTGTGTGTGTGTGTGTGTGTGTGTGTGTGTGCGCGTGTGTGTGTGTGTGTGTGTATGTGTGTGTGTGTGTGCGCTTCTTTGTGTATGTCAATGTGTGTTTGTCAGTGTGTATCAGTGCTTTCCGACAGGGTCGGTTAGGCTGAAGTAGAGCGATCTCTGTTTATATCTTGCACTGATTAGTCTGCTTGGTTTACTGCTCTTGTGAAACAGCTGTTCTAGTGTTGAGCCAACTCACTCCATCTTACCCGGCGGGTGAAAGCCACAAACGGCACATCATTAAAACTAAATCTGTACATCAAAGCTCCAAGATATTATAACTTGAGTATGAAAGGTATACGACGCCTTTTCCGAAAGCGTGTGTTGGGTGAGATGAAAGGGAAATGTGCAGCCCTGTGACCGAGACACAGCTGCAATGATACTGAATTTTCACATCACAGCTCCAAGACATAATATGAAAGGGGAGCATCTCGTTACTCCCCTGTATCGTTACTCCCCCGGCTCGTTACTCCCCCGGCTTGTTACTCCCAAACCCTAACCCTAACCCTAACCCTAACATGAGGGGGAGTAACGAGCCGGGGGAATTGCGACTAGGGGGAGTAACGAGCTGATCCCTTATGAAAGATGTATCAAGACACACTTTCAAAAACTGACGGTTTTGGTGAGAATGATGTAAGGGGCGTTGATTTTTCCGCCCTGTTACCTAGACGCAACTGCAATGACGTATTCGAAAAGGCTCCGGTAACTAATGAGTAACGTGAATGCGTGTCAGTAGCGGAAGTCCACCTGATTCTTCGTCGTCAAAGTCACAATTCAGTTCATTTTGATATTTCAGGTATACCCAGGCTCTTATAGAGACGTAACCCGTTGCCGGGATTTAAGGAATCAGTTCCAAGTCGGGCAAATGCTCGCAAGTCAAGTTCCATTTGCGGCTGTCAGAGCGGCCGGCGAAAAAGTTGGACGAAGCAAAAGTAGAGTCTTCTATTTCACTTTTTGTTAAATGTTCATAATGACCTTGGTTTTGCGATTTACACTACACACTCAGAAACGGGGCTTCAGTCTGTGTTTCACAAATGTAAAATATTAGTACAGCAGAAGTGCGTGTTGAAAGGTATTTTAGTATCAGACGAGTTGCTAAGGCTACCTCTGGATGCATATGATCCCTAGCAGGCGTGAATTTGTAAACATGGAGCTCAGTTTGTACAAATAAACTTATCCGTTCTCTGCTAAACATTCCAAGACTAATGCACAACTTAGCTCACGAAATCTGGGATATATCCACTACCACACTACTAGACGGGAGTAGCATCCATTTATTCAGGGTCTGCAACCACAGAAGCCCCCAGAGCTCCTTCAATCTGTCGTTATCTCCCCCTTGTCAGAAGACATTTTACCTCTCACGGTTGTTTACCTCCCTTTATCCAACAAAACGTGCAGTACGAGTATCTGCGGTGTTCAGATGTTTGGAGTCTAGAATTCTCCAAACCAATAGTTTAGTAGATTCAGTAGGGGTGCCTTCAACCTCTTACATATTTTTTTTAATTGGCATTACTAGATCGGAAAATGTATTATGATAACGGTTTGCTATGTTCACAGCTCAGTTTTTGTGCTAAACGACCGAGAGGGGCCCCCGAGCCACCCCGGGTGGGGGTCCTTTGGCGTCAACAGAAAATAAATATCTAATCAGTAATATGGTTAAGTGACACATCTATTTAGGGGTTTTCGAGGGCGTTGATTCCAAAAATGATGCTTTTATCTCGATTAAATGTCATGATCAAAGCTAAGAGACGATATATTGCAAATAATAATATTTTTATCCATAAAAAGTGAAGAAAAATATTCAAAAACAAAAAACATTTTATTGAGAGCAATAGAGAGCAAAATTCAAACAATAATATTAATAAGGACAAATCAGCATAGCTGAAAGTGTTGTCAACAAAATATAGGACATAATAATTATTATGCAATAGGTTTATTAAAACATCAACTCTTTATTGAAACATATGATTATGTTATAAAATTTAGCTTATTACCTAGGTCATTACTGTAAAAGTATCAACACTATGCAATAGCATTGCATAGATGTACTTTGTGTCTAATTGAGAAAGATACAAGTAGTCATCTAGACAACTATATTAATCATATCAATTAATCAGAAAGTGTTAAACATTTAGTCAAAATTGATAATTCTGTCATGAAAGCTGTTGAACTTATCTTGACTGATTTGAACGGTTAAATCACGTGCTCATTTCTAAAAAAAACCGTTATCAAAAATAAACTATTATAATACACCCACAATTAATGTTTGGCGTAATCTCAAAATAAAAAAAATATACAAGAATAGTTGGCAGCATCTCAAATGAGACGTATACAAGGAATAGTTTAAGCATAATCTCATAATAACATGAATACAGGGAACTCATAACACATATACGGAGAATGTTTGGTGTCATCTCATAATAACAACTACTATGAATAGTTGGCATCATCTCATGCAAACACACTTACGAGTGTTTGGCATCATCTCATAATAACACACCTACACAAAAAGTTTGGCATAATTTCATATCAACAAAACCCTAAAGGAATGTTTAGCATAATCTCGGGTAAACCAAATCTTCATCATATCTGCGTCTGTCAACATATCTGGTAGTGAACCATTGTACAAAGGAGACAGTTACAACTCTTCATCACTTTCAAACATTGCGTCAAAGTCAACTTCATCCACTTCCATGTCTTCTTCATCTTCCGTTTCCTTGTCTTTAGGATCAATAGCAGCTAACAGATGACCATATCGGTTCCAGTAAGTCTTTTGCGTTTCTCATCCATCCCTGGCCTTCATCATAGGGTTTTGGTTTCTCTACAATGGCTATGTGCGCTCTTTTGTACAGAGCAACACGGTGGTTCACGTTTGTTGTGTGGCTGCAGAGCAGCACGACAAGGAGGCAGACGAGCGAGGTCGACTTTGGACTTCGCGGTGAGTTTTTCATCTTCACCCACCATTTTGCAGAGCATTTTCCCACGAACTGTATTCACTGACAGTTCCCGACTGTGTCCATACATGACGCAGGCAAACTGTTCCAATGATTCGTCCACTTCATGGTGGATGCTCCATTCGTCACCAAGCCGTGCGAACGCTTCCTGAAACTTTGGGTTTTTCTGCAGTTTCTTCAACGGTCCTACCTTTCCCTTCCCTTTGAAGGCACTGGTGCAGTCTTCTCCACTCCACACGTAGTACCCAAGAAGTGCGGCACAGTAGTTTTTCCAAGAGACTCAGCAAACTCAGTGACGTTGATCAGCCGCCTGTGTTTTCCAGACCCTGTGTCTAGATACACGTTCAATTTTATTTCATGAGCATGGTACAACAGGATGACAAATATGTCAGTGTCAGGCGTCCTGACGACAGCGTCCTTGTATCCAATTGCTGCGGCGTGGTGGAGATACAGCACAACCCTTGTGTCGGTCTCCTCTTGGTTGCTGTAGATCGTATGAATCTCATGTGCCTCGACCTTTCCGTTGGATGATGTCAATTTATGGGCCCTTCCTTCTACGATCAGAACTGCCATGTCTGTCTTTTCGAGTCTTGAAGCTGCACGTTGGTCACTCCATACTCGAAAAAAAAGCTGTCAAAACTGCTTTTTGTTGTCGTCATTCGCTAGGAACTGCTTGAAGTCGCCAGGCTTCCTGGTTGATGGTCCATCGACAATGATTTTTTCTGATTTCCCCCGCCTTTCTCTCTCCTGTGCTTTGATGGACTGCGGATGGTAGCTGTCTGTCGAGAACAAGAAGTGTTTCTTCGCCACCATCTGGTCAAGGATTTGCAAGCATATTTCACCAAAGGTCGGGGGCATGTTTGTGAGGATGTGAAGCAGAGCCATGCCATCCTGGATGAACAAGGCGTCTTTCACAGTAAGGATGACCCTTGATAATCATAGCATGAATCTATGACAACCCTGGTATATATTTTACTCACAGACTTTCACTGATTATTATTACTTTATATATAATAATTGATATGCAATACCTGAGGGGATAATGACAAGATTTTAAATGAAGAATATCATATGTTTACCAAGTATGTACTAACTATTTAACCAATTTGAACTGGATATATTGTTTATTTTAACCAAAAAATCGTAATTCATATGTGATCATGACATTTAATCGAGATAAAAACATCATTTTTGGAATCAGCACCCTCGAAAACCCCTAATTAGATGTGTCACTTAACTATATTACTGATTAGATAATTATTTTCTGTTGGCTCCAAAGGACCCACACCCGGGGTAGCTTGGGGGCCCCTCACGGTCGTTTAGCACAAAAACTGAGCTGTGAACATAGCAAACCGTTATCATAATACATTTTCCGATCTAGTAATGCCAATTAAAAAAATATTTAAGAGGTTGAAGGCACCCCTACTAAATCTACTGCACTACAAGAGCGAAGTAATCTTCATGGCTGCTTGAGATGAGATACAGTGCTGTGTAGTAGGGGGAAATTAATGCAATTCCAACTTGTGTTATGATATTTTGGCCAAGTTTCTTGCAATTTATCTCTGTTGTTGTTGTTGTTGTTGTTGTTGTTGTTGTTGTTGTTGTTGTTGTTCTTGTTGTTCTTGTTGTTCTTGTTGTTCTTGTTAATAACTTCGTAATAAACGAATGCATGTTGTTTGATGTGCTCACTTTGAAAAATGTTCCCATGTTTGTTGTTGTTGTTGTTGTTGTTGTTGTTGTTGTTGTTGTTGTTGTTGTTGTTGTTGTTGTTGTTGTTGTTGTTGTCGTTACATTTAGTCAAGTTTAGAGGGGGGAATCGAGACGAGGGTCGTCGGTGTATGTGTGTGTGTGTGTGTGTGTGTGTGTGTGTAGAGCGATTCAGAGTAAACCACTGGACCGATCTTTATGAAATTTCACATGAGAGTTCCTGGGAATGATATCCCGAGACGTTTTTTTCATTTTTTCAATAAATGTTTTTGATGACGTCATATCCGGCTTTTTTTTATAAGAGGCGGCACTGTCACATCCTCATTACATTTAGTCAAGTTTTGACTAAATGTTTTAACATAGAGGGGGAATCGAGACGAGGGTCGTGGTGTATGTGTGTGTGTGTGTGTGTGTGTGTGTGTGTGTGTGTGTGTCTGTGTCTGTGTGTGTGTGTGTCTGTGTCTGTGTGTCTGTGTGTCTGTGTCTGTGTGTGTGTGTGTCTGTGTCTGTGTGTCTGTGTGTCTGTGTGTGTGTAGAGCGATTCAGACAAAACTACTAGACCGATCTTTATGAAATTTTACATGAGAGTTCCTGGGAATGATATCCCCGGACGTTTTTTAATTTTTTGATAAATACCTTTGATGACGTCATATCCGGCTTTTTGTAAAAGTTGAGGCGGCACTGTCACACCCTCATTTTTCAATCAAATTGATTGAAATGTTGGCAAAGCAATCTTCGACGAAGGCCGGACTTTGGTGTTGCATTTCAGCTTGGTGGCTTACAAAATAATTAATGAGTTTGGTCATTAAAAATCTGAAAATTGTCATTAAAATATCATCTTATTTCTCATCATTTTCTGATTCCAAAAACATATAAGTATGTTATATTCGGATTTAAAAAAGTCTGTCGGTCTGTCTGTTTGTCTGCCTGTCTGTCTGTCTGTCTGTCTGTCTCTCTCGATCGGTTGTAAGATTAGGCTTTGCCTAAAACCTCCATCCTTTTGTAATAAAATTCAGTTTCAGTTTCAGTTTCTCTCCCTCTCTCTCTCTCTCTCCTTCCCTCTCTCTCACTCTCTTTCTCTCTGTCTCTCTCTCTCTCTCTCTCTCTCTCTCTCTCTCTCTCTCTCTCTCTTTCTCTCTCTCTCTCTCTCTCTCTCTCTCTCTCTCTCTCTCTCTCTCTCTCTCTCTCTCTCTCTCTCACGTTAACCCCCAACCCCCATCCCCCATCACCCACCCCGTGTCATCATCGTTTATTAGCCAGGGTGTCAATTCAAGTACATGCCGACAGCATTCAATTGTTTACGATCGAGTGATCAGTTGAGTAACTGATATATACGCGGACGATAATAGGCATGTATATACAATGCATGCATCCTAACCATATACCGACAGTCAGCTGATAACACGATTCATTGTATACCTCACCTGTTATCGAGACTGTCATTATACCCTCGCGAAGTGATATAGACTTGATTGCAGATCTATAGATGTTGGAGACTGCTGTCTATGTGTTTGTGTCACTGTAGCGATACCAACAATACCAACGAAGAAGGTGTCGGCCAAGCTTCATATGTGTGATTTGAATCGACTTGCAAACCGGCGACGAACGCAGTGGTTTTTCTTGACAATATTACATGAATATAAATGTATTCGTGCACTGAAGTGTTTCATATGAAATGTGATACGTCTTGTGAGCTTGCCTATTATTTTCTGGTGTTGATTAAAAAGAGAGAGAGAAAAATCTAATGCGTGTTTAACAGTATTGTCCATGAAAAGGATTAAATACATCCAATATCATGTTTCGACAAGTTAAACTAATAAATGTGCGATAGTAAAAAAAATAAAAAATAAAAAAAATTTAAAAAAATGTTTTGACCGGAGTAAGTTCATTCAGCCGGACAGGCTGAACCCAAAGAATGTAATCAGCCGACAATTATTGATCGCTCACCAGTCTCTTGATTACAAATAGATTGTGCATGTGTATCTACAAGTGTGTCTCATCAAAAGAAAGTCCAAATGTCCCAGCATGAAGACATAGAGGAGGAATACCTGACATGCTACATTTGCTACGATGTCTTCACCGAACCCAAAACACTTACCTGTCTGCATCGCTTTTGTGAAAAATGTCTTCATGTAGGTGATACGGGAGAGATGTTGCTGACTGTTTCAGTCGTGTGTGTGTGTGGGGGGGGGGGGGGCCGTGTGTGCCGGGGGATGTGTGTGTTGGGGTGTGTGTGAGTGTGTGTGTGTGTGTGTGTATGTGCATGTGTGTGTGTGTTTCGGGTGTGTGTGTGTGTGTGTGCATGTGTGTGCATGGGTGTGTGTGCTGTGTGTGTGTGTGTGTGTGTGCTTGCGTGCTTGTGTGCATACGTCCGTGCGTGCATGCATGCGTATTTAGTTTGCATGCATCTTATTGTCTCTCTGCCTGTCTGTATATGTCTGTCTCACTGTCTGCGTCTCTCCGTGACTGGATGTCTGTATTCGGATGTGCGTTGTGCATAGAGCTCTTTACTTTGACCTTTCCTGCCATGTGCATGAGCACAGCTCAGAAATAACCAAAAGAACACCTTCCGTTGTCTCTTGCTCTCTCGTCTTGACCCAAATATACTTTTCACAACAAGCCTTCTAAAATGAAACATTGTGTAGCATTGTAAATAGCCTGGCATTAAGAGGTTTTCATTTTTGGTATGTTGCTCTAATGAGCGTGTGTATGTGCCCGCAAGTGGATGTGTGTATGTGTGTGTGTGTGTGTGTGTGTCTGTGTGTGCGTGGGTGTGTGCGTGTGTGTGTGTGTGTGTGTGCGTGTGGGAAAGTGTCCCATCATTATGTGTAGTGAACATCTGAGACAGTAGTTGATAACGATAGATTCATTTGAGTTGTGTATTGTGTACGTGATTGTGTTTCCATCTATTTAAGGTTTATTTGTTTTTAATGTGTATTGTTGCTGTTATTAAGATAATTATATATTTAAGATTGATTTAAGGCGCTTATGTTGTGTATTGTTGCTGTTATTAAGATTATCATATTTAAGATTGTAAGGCGCTTAGAACTATTTTAGGATTTGCGCCCTATAAATACCCTTATTATTATTATCGTCCCAAAGCCGGCATCAGTGTCAGGCCATATTGACCGCAAGTATATAGTCCGTTTTGACCAGGGAGTCAGTCATTCTGGGCCAGTCAGTTTTGACCGGGAGCGTTCTGGGCCAGTCAGATTCGACCGGGGGCGTTCTGGGCCAGATAGTTTTGACCCCCTCTATTCAATGTTGACACCCACCTACAAACTTCAAGAATGACTACGCAAAGATCACACACACACACACACACACACACACACACACACACACACACACACACACACACACACACACACACACACACATCTAAATATCCATACTTGTATCGGGGTGGACATTTAGTCGCAGGTATACCACTGATCTGATTTTACCGCTCGCTCTGTACTTACAAGTTTAATTGGCTAGCCTCAAGGAATCAAACAGGATGAAATATTGGATTCTTTTGTCCAGTGTGCGTGGAGGTCTTTGTTTTGAACCGTCTCAAGCCACTTACAATTTTGTCCAAGAGGCCAATCTTAGCATGTGTCGTGTATTTGCAAGGTTTCTAAGGTCTCCCAGAATGAGCCACAAAAAAATGGGTTCGCGATTCCTGCGCGCAGAAAGGTGTTTGCTCTGAACTCTCTAAGACCGTACTGATATGTATTGTAACGGCATGCTGTGTCGCTGACGATGATAATGATGCTGCTGATGCTGCTGATGCTGATAATGATGATAATGGTGATACTGATGATGATGATTGATGAAGTTTTGTTTTTTTCTTTGCAGGGTTACCTGGTCGGCCTCTCAGAATCAGCGAGAAAGAATGGGTTCCCGTGCCCAGTGTGTAGAGAGATCAACCCGTCTCCAAACCCAAAGCGTCCCGCCGCAGACTGGGCATCTCTCATACGCACTGACTTCCACCTCAAGAACCTCATCAAGGCGCTGAAGGTCAAGGCCTACTCTAAAGGTCAAGGAGGGAGGAGCAAAGAAGCGTTGCACCCGTGTGATTTGCATGCTGAAAAGGTTCGTTATCTACCTGGACTGTTACACTTCATAATATATTCTGTGGGACTGAACGTTCGTGTTGCTAACTGGCTAGGTTGGTTGTTTGCTTGTTGGTTTTTATTTATGTTTCTTCAACCTATTTGACTATTCGGGACCGAAATCCAAATTCACATAGACTAGCTGCTTATGATACCAATCTTATAATAATCAACATCATTACATCATAGTTACTATTTTTGTTATTCGGGACCGATTCAATTTTGTTTCGGTTTTTCAGTTTACATGGTGATCTTCCGTGTTTTAAACTATTTGCATTTATGAAATCAAAACTCGAGTCTTGTCCGGGGGGACGTCTCGGAATAAAACCTTCGTTGCATTGTAGTTGTAGTCGGGGTATGTTTCGGTAGTCATTTTGTCCGGCTGTGATATGGTCCCTAGCTTGGTATATAATTATTACGATACAAGAAATACATTGATAATACTGTGTGAAAAATCGTCTTGATACCTACAGATCTGTACAGGCTGTTGGGTGGGATCGCGTATCCCCGTACTTAAACACCCACTCAAAATAAACAGTCTAGTCGGCTTCCTGTACGGAGTAGGAATTCTGTCTTGAAAGTATTTTGCAGCTTATTGAAGAATGCGTCATTTAGAAGAAAAAAAATTCAGCAGAAAATTCCCAATTTGCACATGAAGTACACACTTCTTGCCGACTTCGTACGCATCGCTTTCGTGCAGACAATAGTCAGTTACAGAGAACAAAGAGCACACATCTAAATACCAAGCCGTTCGTAAGCCTGAGGCAAGTAACAGGTTTAATTTTTATTGATATTTATTTTGAGCTATCCAAATGTACCGTTCTAAATTGACGTCTTCCGATATGCAATACTTATGGCACAACCCTGTAGGCCTATCTAGCTTGTTGATCTCATACACACAGTAATTTCCTATTTAATGTGTTACATCAGCTGTATGAATGTGTGTGTGTGTGTGTGTGTGTGTGTGTGTGTGTGTGTGTGTGTGTGTGTGTGTGTGTGTGTGTGTGTGTGTGTGTGTGTGTGTGTGTGTGTGTGTGTGTGTGTTTAGTACTTTCATACCATCCTGACGAAGACAGTTTATCTGCCGAAATATTGAAAAAGAACAATCTAACCAGGTTACTGATGTGTCCACTTTTGTTTACAAAGTAATTTCAACCACAATGTCCATTATATTCACATACCTCCTATCATAATCTGTTTTACCTTTACTCCCTCAGGAACTAGACCTGTACTGTGTGGACTGCAGCAGTAGCATATGTCACCTGTGCGCTGGCATCTCCCATCGGGGATGCTCCCAGGTGATTACACTGACCGAGGCCGCGGCGGACCGCAGAGCTACCGCGGAACTCCAGCAAAGACACTTGGCCAACAGGCTGGGAAGACTGTCGCAACTCAGGGCTGAGATAGACATGTGAGGTTTTGTCTCTGCTTTTGAACTTTTGTCAGAGTATGTGTATTTGTGAGTTGACTAAGGAAAACAACAAGAATATTACTGTTGGATTCACCGACTTCAGATTGGAGGAGAAACGTCCTGGCAATAGACATATTCTGGAAATATAACGGGTCTTTATGTGTTCTGAGTGAGTGAACACTCTTGGAAAATATGAGGCACGCTTTCCCGCGTGACATATTAGGCCAACATGCACCAGCGAGTGGCCTCTTTGACTCCACACGGTGAGCAAGGACCAAGCGTGGAGACACATCCCTCAATATTGATTGGCCTATATTGTCACGCGGGAAAGAGTGCCTCATATTTTCCAAGAGTACTCACTTCTAATTCTATTCTAATGAAAACAAATATTCTAACGATATTATGATATTTGTGTACTCTCCTTTCCAACCCTCTACCGTACTGACTGGGTGACCGAGTGGTAACGCACTTGCGCTCGGAAGCGAGAGGTTGCGAGTTCGACCCTGGGTCAGGGCGTTAGCAATTTTCTCCCCCCTTTTCTAACCTAGGTGGTGGGTTCAAGTGCTAGTCTTTCGGATGAGACGAAAAACCGAGGTCCCTTCGTGTACACTACATTGGGGTGTGCACGTTAAAGATCCCACGATTGACAAAAAGGTCTTTCCTGGCAAAATTGTATAGGCATAGATAAAAATGTCCACCAAAATACCCGTGTGACTTGGAATAATAGGCCGTGAAAAGTAGGATATGCGCCGAAATGGCTGCGATCTGCTGGCCGATGTGAATGCGTGATGTATTGTGTAAAAAAAAATATCCATCTCACACGGCATAAATAAATCCCTGCGCCTTGAATATGTGCGCAATATAAATTGCATAAAAATTTTTTAAAATAAATCCCTGCGCTTAGAACTGTACCCACGGAATACGCGCGATATAAGCCTCATACTGATTGATTGATTGATTGATTGATTGATTGATTGATTGATTGATTGATTGATTGATTGATTGATCGAGGAAACGGTCTCGAATAGCATTAACTGCTGAAGAGACGATAAACCAACTGGCAGGAAATAAACCATCATAACCAACTCGCAGGAAATAAACCATCATAACCAACTGGCAGGAAATAAACCATAATAACCAACTGGCAGGAAATAAACCATAATAACCAACTGGCAGGAAATAAACCATAATAACCAACTGGCAGGAAATAAACCATAATAACCAACTGGCAGGAAATAAACCATAATAACCAACTGGCAGGAAATAAACCATAATAACTAACTGGCAGGAAATAAACCATAATAACCAACTGGCAGGAAACAGGGCTCACATACCCTTTTGCCAGCTATGTCCTTTTCCGTCTAATCCATCAGTACAGTGGAGAGTCTGTCGACACAACGGAGTCAAGCAGAGACGTCGATACGCCAGAGTTCCCAGGCCGCCATTGCGGCAGTCAGACGAAGGGAGACGGAACTGGTGGAAGAACTCGCCAGAAAGTTCCAGTCCCTCAGAGGAGACGTGGCCAAGCGGTTAGTGGCAGTTGACAACAAGATGACAGGGTGTCAACAGGTAATCCGTTGTCAACTCCTCGCCGGTCGAACAAATAGCTGTCTGTGTGTGGAAGGGATCGTAGTGGTAATGGTGGTTTCATTGAGTAATTTCTAAGGATTTAGGAAGGAAGATCTAGAATTCATCAGCATGTGCGATGCATATTCTAGCGTTGCATGTGCGGCAAAGAGGTTGTCGATTCCGGAGCAAAATGTGACGAAGTGCCATTGAGTACCTTTTTTTTTAGAACGCGGAAGGATAAGGGACAGCAGTTAAGGGGAGGCCTCTGCGTGAAGATCTAGTCCTTCAATCCAGATGTGGATCAACGTGTGCCAGCAAATTATATGGAGCCACCTGCTTCTTGGGGAGGAGGGTATACGCAGAAAAAACATTCCCTTTACTGCCTAAAGGGAATGTTTCTTTCTGCGTTTTCGATCCTTCAAGCCACATGTAGATTTTGTTTTTTATTATTATCCAAGGGATTAGCTTGTATCTGCTGCTTGGTCCCAGGATGCCTTTTAGACAAAGAATGTGGAAAGTGTGATTTCCTGTTACTTGTCCAGGTTCTGGAGACGATGTCGGGCAAGATGAAGTCATCATCAGACGCGGACCTCGTGCACAGTATGTCCTCACTGCTCAAGGAAGACCTGCTGGATGCGGATGAGCACAAGATGGATAGCATCCTCCTCCGGTGCGTGGACAAAATGGTTGCATGTTTGACTGCAATTTATGTTCATTATATGGTCAAACGCGGCATTTTAATTTCCATATAAGGTAACAGGTGGTTTACGGCTTGGGGAAACTATGCTTAACTTTGTGGGCATGCGCTTTGGAAAGCTCAACCATGGTAGTGTAATTATCTATTATCTAGTGTAATTATGCTTTTCTGATTCTTCATTCAAGTTCTTGGAAAGAGACCATATAATTTGGATAAGACCCACAAAAGAGACACTAAATTTGACACATCATATGAAATTACACACAGACGAGAATATGAAAACGGTTTGCGGACAATGCATGCTTGATCACGAAGGACAAGGTCATGAAATATATCACCTTTTCGTGTATAACCTTCTATATCACCAATCATGTTTTCGATTGTCGACTTTGGAGTAATTTAAACATTGTATAAGACTAGGAAATTCCAAGCCAATAAAGCTCCTATCGCTCATTACTGCTCGTGTTGTTTAATTTGAGCAGTCTGAAGAACATTCGACTGGAACACCGCCCTTCGCCGAACACCAGCGTCAACTTGGGACAAGTGTCCTTAAATCCAGGAACCCCTCAAACCCATCCGAAACAACCCACCCCCTCAACCAGCCCGGGCAACCGTAGTCTGAACCGTCCACCCGTCCCACCCAGACGAGCTCGTTCTCAAACCCTCGCTACCATGGAAACGGAACACGTGATCGAGACCACTCCCGTGAGACTAAGGACGATTTCCGGAAAGTTCCGAGAGGACCAGCACAGCCCGAAGCTTCGAGACATTCTCGTTCTGCCTGAGGAGAAGATTGTCTTGGCTACAGACTGGGCGAACCAGTGTATCAAGGTAACTGCTAAAGTTGTTGTAATTGGTGGTGTTGACAAACACTGGTGGTGTTGTGATTAACTCCCTCTGTTAGCGTAGGGCCAGTCATTTTGGAGAGCTCTTGGCATCAAGACAATGGTCACTGTTCTCCAGCATAAGTGCAAAGTGGGCATACAAATTATATCCTCAGACTCTGATCTGGAAGCATTCGGTCGCTGGGGGAGGGGGGGGGGGGGGCAGAGACGTGGTTGGGGTTGGGAGATGGTCTAGTCATTCAGAGCTTCTAACCCTTACCAAAAAAGTCCCCTTTTTCAACGAGCACGAGGGATCCCCGAGAAACGTTCGTGGTCTCTTGCCTTGTGTATCTAAAGCACATTGTCGAGCAAAAACAAAAACAAAAAACAAAAACAAAAACAAAAATATAATAATAATGATGATAATAATAATAATAATAAAGTGTATTTATATTGCGCCTATCCCTTACAAAAAACTAAAATATTTGGCTCTAAGCGCATTACAACATGTGTAGAGACTTGGTACAATCAAGTCTGACAAATACAATAACACAATATACAGTCGGTCTCTCAGGTAAAACTGGGAAAAGCAGCTTCGACATTTAAACACTGCTACTAAAAAAATCCTCTAACAATGCATACTGCTTTACAATATGCATTTATGTATAAATATAGTAAAAGAACATCGAGTTAATAGGAATTAAAAAAAATAAAAAAATAATGTGTGCTTGCTTACTCTCTCTGTCTCTCTCCCTCTCTTCGGCCACTCATTCCAACTCCTTTGTTTCTCGATTACAGGCGTTCCATGAGAGGCGTGACAAAGACAGCAGGCTGTCCCTGGGAGGGAAACCGTGGTGCCTGACCCGTCTATCGGACACTGCTGTGGCGGTCAGTCTCCCTGTGTCCACACAGATCTGTGTGGTCAAGGTCACGCCGCGTCTAATGCTGCAGTCCTCCTTCTTTGCTCAGGTTGGTTAGTAGTGATAGTCAGTACTCAATGTTTCTTAAGAGTGTTTGTTTGTTTGTTTGTTTGTTTGTTTGCTTAACGCCCAGCCGACCATGAAGGGCCATATCAGGGCGGTGCTGCTTTGACATATAACGTGCGCCACACACAAGACAGAAGTCGCAGCACAGGCTTCATGTCTCACCCAGTCACATTATTCTGACACCGGACCAACCAGTCCCAGCACTAACCCCATAATGCCAGACGCCAGGCGGAACAGCCACTAGATTGCCAATTTTAAAGTCTTAGGTATGACCTGGCCGGGGTTCGAACCCACGACCTCCTGATCACGGGGCGGACGCCTTAGCACTAGGCCAACCGTGCCGGTCTTAAGAGTGTTAAGCGATGGCGTTCGCCGCCACATATCTGTCCAGGCTTTTGCATGGGATAAGAGCTTCCTCTCACTTGGGCATATACTCAAAATCAACAATCGAACTGCTTTCTGTGCAGCCTAGTGGGGACTCTTTGCTGAATTAGTTTCTTTAACGGTCACCTGACAATCTTCAAAACTAAGTTAATAAACAAACAATTCCCATTCTGCACAAAAAGTTAGATTGTTGATGTTTGACTGACTATTAGGGTTTAACGTCCTCTTAGACCAACTGGTCTATATTGGGACAGGTATTGGTAAAAAGTTGAAGATATGGTGTGATACTTTGATTCGAACAAGCCCGCTGTGGCTGTCTTCTTCGACACACCAGCATTGGGTCTGTCTCGTCAAAGTATCGAAATACGATCATGATAATCGGAGACGAGAGATGATGCATGCGTGTCTTCGTGTTTTTCAAGCCCTGAGACTTTCGCTGTGAACGTGGGATCTTTTTCGTGCGCATGTGTGCACACGGGGGTGTTCGGACACCGAAGAGAGTCTGCACAAAGTTGACTCCGAGAAATAAATCTCTCGCCGCGAACGTGGGGATCGAACCCATGCTGATAGCGACCAACTGACTACAAAGCCAGCGCGCTACCAACTAAGCTACGTCCCCGCCCTTGATGTTTGGTGTATATAATGCTCAAGACAGTGAAAGCCTGGTCAGATCCGTGTCGGTGAACCACCAGGCTGTTGATTGGTGCAATGTGAATATCGACCAGTCAAACATATTTACTGGTCACGAGTTCAAGTTCTGAAAAAAACCACCAAAGGAACGTAAGCGCTGTAAATAAACACGACATGCAGTGCAACAAGAGTAAGTGTTGATAATACTGAACCAATGCAACCTCCTGGCAATTTGTTGCGGGTTAGTGGCGTGTATCTAAACTGAGGGATGATCTTATATATCCCTTGTCAAAGTTTGAACAGATTTTGTGGTGGTGAACATGATCGTTTCAGGGCCGGACTAGGTAAGTACTAGGGGGGGGGTTACAGATGGGGGTCCAGGGGGCGAAGCCCCTTGGTGGGGGTCCAGGGGGCAAAGCCCCCTTGGTGGGGGTTGCACCCTTGAAGCTGAACGTTTTTGGAGGGAAAGGAAGCCTCTCCTTGAACAAAAAAGGTAAATTCGACAGCAAGCTGTATAGGCAATGAAGAAGTATTGATCCAGATGCAACCCCCCCCTCCCTCCCCCCCCTCCCTCCCCCCCCAAAAAAAAGCGTTTGGGAGGTACATGCTTAAGCCAGGGGGGGGGGGGGGTGCGCAACCCCTGTAACCCCCCCCCCCCCCCCTAGTCCGGCCCTGCGTTTTCCCGAGAAGAATTGTACATGCATATAGTCGTTTTGTTGTATCAGGTTCGTCCCTGTAGGTTTTCTGGTGAACATTCGCTTGTCTTGTCATTGTAGGTCATGTCCTTCGTTATGCACGTTGCTGTTCATGAAACTGAATTATCCGGTCAAAAGACAAATAAAGTGAAATTATACAATTGAATCGAAAGGCAAGAGGCAACACTGTCATGGTAGAGAGATTCTAAGCAGGATTATGAGAGTGCTTCTCATCAACCAGTGCCATTGTATGCGACTGGCGAGTATTGACATATACCTGTAACTTATAGGCCTATTCCCCCGTAACTCACCGAATACAAATGATACAATTTCATTTTTCGTGTCTTTTCCTTCTCCACAGAAGCGGTACTCGGGTCTAGCGGCTCTTAGCGCGGACATATTGGTAGCCAGTGGCGGGAGTGATCCCCCTTGTGTGGACATCATCAACCTAGGAGGCGAGGTTCTCCGTTCATTCTCCAGTGACGGCACCACGGGAGGACAACTGTTCGCCTACCCAGGGTACATCACAATGATGCCAGACAAACATCACTTCCTGGTGTCCGACCGTCGCAAGGGCGCGCTCTTCTGCCTGGACACTTCCGGTCACATGAAGTCCGTCTTCCGGCCTCAAGGGAACATGGGATTGCGAGAGCCTAACGGAGTGGCGACGGACAAAGATGGAGCGGTTTACCTCGCGGAGACCCGTGGGGTACTTAAGGTGATATTCCAGGGTAAGGTTGTCAGGGCTTTGCTCCGGGATTCGGACGGTGTGGAAGATCCCAGGGGCTTGGCGATTGGTGCTGATGGGTTGCTGTATGTTACCAGCCATGAGGAAAACATTGTTGTCTTCAAAATACCCTCGAGCAGATAAACGAAACTGTTGATAACATGTTCTGTTTGATTAAGGGTATTCAGCTGGTATTTCCTTGTTTTTTACTACCTATTTTATTCATGTTTTTATTAATTAGTTAGTGGAAGAATCTTTTGTAATGTATGTTTGATGGTGTGTGCTTTTAATTAAGCGTTGTTGACTATGAATGTAGATGTAAATGCTTGTATAACTGTGTTTTAATTTTAAATGTGTCAAGCGCAAAGAGCATACTTGTAAAGTTATGATGTTGCGCTATATAAATGCTCATTTATTATTATTATTATTATTATTTACATTCAGTCAAGTATTATTTCCTTCTTCAGCCATAAGGAGCACATTGTCGGCTTCAAAATACTCACTTTCAAACCGACTACACGAAAGGGGGGAAAAGCCCGACCTATGAGTAAACTGGAGGTCAACAACAAATTTTAAATGACACACGTTTGACCTTATTCTTCAATTTGTGGTGGTTAAAAAGCACAAAAAAATCGCTGTTCAAGCGTCTGGAAACGTTTTACGAAATAAAGAAAGTACATCGTTTCGAGAAACTATATATATGTGTTTGTGTTCCGTTTATTACTAGTCTAAGCAGTCACGGTGTCTTACTAAGCCATTTTTGTACTGATATTCTCCTGCTAAATAAAAAAAAATAAAAAAAATAGGTTACTAATTCAACAAAACTGCTCTACAAAACAGTTTACCGGGCAGAATGGACGGGGGGGGGGGGGGGGGGGGGGTCACAGAGTGTCTCCCGATGATATTCATCCGCTGGGTCTTGACTGAAATACAAGCCATATAAAAAACCACTCGTGTTGTAACCTATACATATATAGATAGATAAATGTCACAGTGGAAATGAGAATCCAGTGAGATTCCGAATCGCACTAGTGGAGATTGAAATTCCAGTTTGCACTAGGGCAAACTAGAATTCTCATCTCCACTGGATATTTGTTAGTGAAGATTGGAATTCCAGTTTGCCCTAGTGCAAACGAGAATCCAGTTTCAGTGGAGATGGGAATTCCAGTTTTCACTAGAGGAAATAGGAATTGGGGGGAATAATGTGTTCAAAGGTTTATAATTGTTGTTTTAAAACCCATTTCATCTTGAGTCATTCATGACTTTAAGGCTTACTCATTTCAGGTATTGAAATGCAGAAATAAAAATAAATATTATTGAATTTATATAATCGAACAACACAGAGTAATTGCGCACAATAAGGTGTGGTTTTTATATTTAGTCAAGTTTTGACTAAATATTTTAACATCGAGGGGGAATCGAAACGAGGGTCGTGGTGTATGTGCGTGTGTCTGTGTGTGTGTGTGTGTGTGTGTGTTGTGTGTGTGTGTGTGTGTGTGTGTGTGTAGAGCGATTCAGACTAAACTACTGGACCGATCTTTATGAAATTTGACATGAGAGTTCCTGGTTATGAAATCCCCGAACGTTTTTTTCATTTTTTTGATAAATGTCTTTGATGACGTCATATCCGGCTTTTCGTGAAAGATGAGGCGGCACTGTCACGCCCTCATTTTTCAACCAAATTGGTTGAAATTTTGGTCAAGTAATCTTCGACGAAGCCCGGACTTCGGTATTGCATTTCAGCTTGGTGGCTTAAAAATTAATTAATGACTTTGGTCATTAAAAATCTGAAAATTGTAAAAAAAAATAAAAATGTATAAAACGATCCAAATTTACGTTTATTTTATTTTCCATCATTTGTTGATTCCAAAAACATATAAATATGTTATATTTGGATTAAAAACAAGCTCTGAAAATTAAATATATAAAAATTATTATCAAAATTAAATTGTCCAAATCAATTTAAAAACACTTTCATCTTATTCCTTGTCGGTTCCTGATTCCAAAAACATATAGATATGATATGTTTGGATTAAAAACACGCTCAGAAAGTTAAAACAAAGAGAGGTACAGAAAAGCGTGCTATCCTTCTCAGCGCATCTACTACCCCGCTCTTCAACTGCCTTTGCCATGAGCGGTGGACTGACGATGCTACGAGTATACGGTCTTGCTGAAAAATGGCATTGCGTTCAGTTTCATTCTGTGAGTTCGACAGCTACTTGACTAAATATTGTATTTTCGCCTTACGCGACTTGTTTTTATCAATATCATTCTTTCTTTCTTTATTTGGTGTTTAACGTCGTTTTCAACCACGAAGGTTATAGTATCGCATCAATATCATTAAATCATATCACAAAGTTAAAAGTTTATAGATGGCCTCGGCCATCAGAGCCGACAGTATTATTGTATTGTATTGTATTGTATTGTATTGTATTGTATTGTATTGTATTGTATTGTATTGTATTGTATTGTATTGTATTGTATTGTATTGTATTGTATTGTATTGTATTGTATTGTATTGTAAAACCACGACTACTGAACGTTCACTCAGTCGTCTATCTGTCTGGCTTTCTCACTTCTTTTGTGAACTCTTAGTCCTAAAGAAAGAGTGAACACTAGTCTTCTCCACTCAGTTAGAAATTTTGACTTGCCGCAGTTTGTTTTCTGCTAAATTGACTCAGAGAGTGGATCATGGAGCAAAAGGAGAAATTTTATATTCTTTTAGAGCAGCATCTTGAATCTTTGGTTACAAACAAAAAAGATGCATATGGTATAACTCAAGAAAAGTACAACAAGATTGAAGCGTGTCTGCATTCCAGCCCCGGACAAGAATCCCAACATGGAGCAAAATTTAAACACTGGAGCCAAAAACAGTTCAAATTGGAAGAAATTGGTGCAAGGGTAGGCAACTGTCTAACGAAACGGTGCAATTGCCGAAAAGCAAACATAGACTGCTGTACAAAATGTCACCCAGAAAGCACGTTTTGCAAGAACTGTTGATGGATTTCCAGTGAAATGAAAACAAGTCGCGTAAGGCGAAATTACTACATTTAGTCAAACTGTGGAACTCACAGAATGAAACTGAACGCACTGCATTTTTTTTACAATGACCGTAGTCCGCCGCTTGTGCATAACGGAGTGAAACTGACGAGCCTGTTCAGCGCGGTAGTGGTTTCGCTGTGCTGCATAGCACGCTTTTCTGTACCTCTCTTCGTTTTAACTTTCTGAGCGTGTTTTTAATCCAAACATATCATATCTATATGTTTTTTTAATCAGGAACCAACAAGGAATAAGATGAAATTGTTTTTAAATCGATTTTGGAAGTTTGATTTTGATCATAGTTTTTATATTTTTAATTTTCAGAGGTTGTTTTTAATCCAAATATAACATATTTATATGTTTTTGGAATCAGCAAATGATGTAGAATAAGATGAACGTAAATTTGGATCGTTTTATATTAAACAAAAAATTATTACAATGTTCAGATTTTTAATGACCAAAATCATTAATTAATTTTTAAGCCACCAAGCTGAAATGCAATACCGAAGTCCGGCCTTCGTCGAAGATTGCTTTACAAACATTTCAATCAATTTGATTGAAAAATGAGGGTGTGACAGTGCCGCCTCAACTTTTACAAAAAGCCGGATATGACGTCATCAAAAGTATTTATCAAAAAAACGAAAATCAAATTGCGGGGATATCATTCCCAGGAACTCTCATGTCAAATTTCATAAAGATCGGTTCAGTAGTTTGGTCTGAATCGCTCTACACACACACACACGCACAGACACACACACACACACACACACACACACACACACACACACACACACACACACACACACACGTACACCACGACCCTCGTCTCGATTCCCCCTCTGTGTTAAAACATTTAGTCAAAACTTGACTAAATGTGAAAAGGCATGTTTGTGTGTGTGCATGCATGTGTGAAGGCATGTAGCATAGATAGGCCTACAGTACTATTCATGCTTCATCTTTTATAAGCTTTTAACTTTGTGATATGATTTAATGATATTGATAATAAAACCTTATTGTGCGCAATTGCTCTGTGTTGTTCGATTATATCAAATCAATAATATTTATTTTTATTTCTGCATTTCAATACCTTCTTCTTCTTCTGCGTTCGTGGGCTGAAACTCCGACGGAAAGGCTCAGTCTCAATTGTTGGTGCAAGTGCACCGCAACGGTTTAGATGCACCGAGACAAAGGACGACGGGAACGAGAGCAGTCGTTTTTAGGCCAAGAGATTCATCATGGCTGCTGAATCGAGGTAACATCTGTTCTGTTTTTGCTTCTGTCCAGTGGTTGAGAATAGAACGCTCTGATGCATTAGTTGTAATGATTCCTGCTTTTAGAGTAAAACTTTCAACTTTGGGATGATTAAATACCAGACCATATTCAAAGACAGAAAACTAGAGCCAGTCTGGACTCGACTAAAATCGCGAATGTTTTTTGCAGTGGCCTTGATGTGGAAGCTCTGCGGCTTATTGGCTTTTCTTCCAATTCGAAGAAATCGGATACACGCGAATATATGATTCAGACAATCTGGTTTACAGACATTTTTGATGCTATTGTATTTGGGGAGTTTTTATCGAAGAGTTTTCATTTTCATTTTGTTTTCCTTTATTTATTTTTTTACCACTTCCCGGTAATGGATTTTTGCGAGTAGCCTCCCTTGAAGCAGACCGCACGTCTGCATTTTATTTTCATTCGTTCCTTGAATTAGAATGGCCCAGACACATTTTTGGTTGCAATTATGATTCATTTGTAGAACAAATGTAATAATCTGACTGCATGTGCCCGCCGGTAGACTACTAAGTCAAAGTTTTGGATTCTGCCGGTGTGACGTTTTCATCTTTCGCCGTGTTGATATTTCGCTTCTCGGCCTCGTTGATCTAGTATAAACTCTAAACTGAACAAAAAGACACCCTTCGATAGTACTGATGAGCGACCTTGTGTACCTTACATTCATGGGGCCAAATTTGTGCAACCAATTTGTTTTATTTAACTTAGAAATTTGATTCATCCTAAAATGTTTTCCTTCTTACTCAAGGGACGTAACCACTCAGTACACGTGTCGGGCGCAAAGTAAGAATCCGGGGCAGAGTTGGAATAATCGGGATTTCCCGAAACCTCATGTGATTTCCAACAAAGAGCCGCATTTCCGGAAACGAGCTGCCTCGTTTTAGAAATGGCAACCCTTCGACTGGCATAAAAAAGTATACCCTTTTCACAGGTCATGAATAAGGTTTATGAAAAAGCAAGGTCTTATACAGGGGAAGTCTTGAATTGGGGGGGGGGGGGGGGGGGTACACTGTGTAACTCTCAGTCTCAGTGACACTCGGCGCATGCAGCTAGCTAGTTGCTGCTGTCTCGATCTATTTTGAACACAATGATTTTTTTTTCTCAGAGTAGTGTTAGTTTGTTACAACAGGCTAAAATCATCTTTTATTTGAATCAACATTTTGCAACAATCAATCACATCAATATAGCGCACAGACTTGCACATCACGTTTCAAGAGCCTAGATTACCGTGCAGTGACAAGAGCCTACTCAGTAAAGGGACGTAATGCTGTTGTTGCAAACCATCTCGTCATCGGCGCTTTTCCGGAAATGACCTGCGCTTTGTTGGAATTCCAACAATGGCCGCCATTGTAGGAATTCCAACTTTGTGCTACGCGATTCTAGAAATGTACCGCGCGCAGCCCAGAGCGACTGTGTGAGTTTAATATACAATCGATAGTTACCAGTGAAAAGTTATATCGGAACACTCTTGTTGTGGTTTTGTTGTTGTAAAATGTAAGATCTGAAACGTTAAAAATTACGTAAAATTGGTGCGTTTTGGTTGAGTGGGATGGGTCGTTGAACTGTGTTGTAACAGCCCGCCGAAGTTATCAAAAGTGTTTTTGCTTTTTGTAATTCGGTTGGTTTGGTGCGTTATAGAATGCATCTGCTTTTTCAAGACTAAGCATTGATCACTTTAAAACACAAAGATCATCATGGGCCATCATGACTTGCATCATTTTACATCGCATTCTAAGAAAGAGCAGAATTCTCACTATGCGCGCGGTACATTTCTAGAATCGCGTAGCGCAAAGTTGGAATTCCTACAATGGCGGCCATGTTTTTATTACTTAGTTAGTGGAATTGGGAAGAATCTTTTGTAATGTATGTTTGATGGTGTATTCTTTTAATTAAGCGTTGCTGACTATGAATGTAGATGTAAATGCTTGTATAACTGTGTTTTAATTTTAAATGTGTCAAGCGCAAAGAGCATAATTGTAAAGTTATGATGTTGCGCTATATAAATGCTCATTTATTATTATTATTATTATTGTTGGAATTCCAACAAAGCGCAGGTCATTTCCGGAAAAGCGCCGATGACGAGATGGGTTTGGGGGTGAAATCTATTAAATTTTACCACCAATTTTCTTCACATGCAAGAAACTGACATGCTTTTCGTCCATAAATGATTTCACTTCTTAATTTTACCAGGAAACAACATTTCAGTCTCGAGTATATGTCGAGGGGGAAATATGTACACAGGCGAAAGATGAAATCGTGACACCGGCGTTACCCCTGCAGCTGATGCAGATGCAGATGCCTGTCAAAACCATTAACCCACATCAAGAATGCATAATTTTTATATATATTTTAACAAATCTCGGAAGAAAGTCTCTGCAGACTTTCAATTGTTTCTTTCACAATTTCTGATGTTTTATATATATATATATATATATACACTGTTTGTTATGGACTGATTGAAGATATAGGCTTCCGTGTTTTTTGGGGGGACATATTTTCATCATTATAATTTGTAAGTCAGCACCTTAGTCACCACTGGTTTGCATGCATACCCCCCCCCCCCCCCCCTAATTAAAGTGTGATTGACATATGTTGACCATATATGCATAACCCAATCAATTTGTATACAGCCAACCCTAAACCCTTTTTTCATTTGACTCTGGGGGGGGGGGGGGGGCATGGTAACTGTAATTGATTTATTTCAAATCATTAAAGAACAGTATAATATACTCATTACTGTCCTTTTTTCCAGCAGTCTGGCATCTGTGAACACAGAAATGATGTTGGAGGAACCACTGAAACAGATTGCCGAGGAGAAATACCACCACATGACCGCTGCCCTTGTTCAAGAGCTGCTGGCCCTGCCTGACATACATTTTGTTCATCTGACCGGCCACATGGGCGTCACAATTAACGGCTCCATTACTTTCATCATTTCTCCGCATCCTTCTGCACCACCAGGAGAGAGTACAAGTACAACAACAAGTGATGCGTCTGCAGGTATTGTGGTGAAATCCAAACAAAGACTATTAAGCTGCTAGTTAACGTTTCATTTCCACTCCAGAGTCATGTAAGAAGAAGAAAAAAGTTTTAAAAAGTCAGTATATAAAAAAGTTTATGTATGATTTTGCAAACTGAAACTGACACGGGTGTCACTGTCAGTCTATAAAAATTAAAAAAATTAACTCATCAAATAAAGATAACTTTCTTGTGTACTGTTCAATGTGGGATTTTTTTTTATCGAGTTTATTTCATGACTGACGCCCATGTAAATCTGAAAACAACAATACATTCCTACTTTGCACAGGCACCAGCCAGGCTGTTGAATTTTGGTTGATGTTTTAGTGGAAGCAAGCAGGCCTTTTTAAACCCCATATCCTATAGCCATAGACACATGTAAATAACTTGGACAGATCGATCTATAATGGTGTACATTGTTATTCAAGTTTTGGTCTTTCATATATCAATAATTCAAAAGACATTTTAGACAAAAGAAATGATGACACTAAAAACATAAATTGGCTAGCAACCCTAACGGTAACAGCTTACATCAGTTAGAAATTTGTTTGAATTTAATATACGTTAATTGGATCTGTGATCCAAACATGGCTTTTGGTCAATCGAGATGGAAGTTTATTCCACAAGCCCGTAGGGCGAGTGGAATAAACTGCCATCGAGATTGACCAAAAGCCATATTTGGATCACAGATCCAATTAACATATATATATCTCGACATTCACTGGTCTTAGGGTTTTTGTTTTCAAAGAAGAAAGAAACTTGCTTGAACACGGACCACTTCTCCGAGCAAAATCAACAAACCTAATCACTCGCATTCCACCTCAAGGTCTCGGCCAACCAAGACTATGGCATACTCGTAGCAAAGCCGCCGAATGGTACCGTAAACCAAGAATAGTGACGTAAGAGAATAGAATGTCGTCTTTTGATTTGGAACGTGACGTGTTTCAGAACTTCTTTTGGACAACTCGGATGGTCTTCTGCGTAGTGGTTGGCACGAGATTCTTTTTCTTCTTCGACAGTTCATCCTCCGATACTGTAGCAAAACGTTTCATCTTTTTTTCACTTTCGAATATGCGGACGACTGAACTTGACCGCTAAAAAGTAGTTCTTTCGGTATTATTACGCCGAGTCTGAACATGAGGTCTGAACATTGTTTTTAGGCAGGATCTAGGTGAAAGCGAGGCTGTTCTTATCTCTGTGTACAGTCGAAAGAGAGAGAGAAATACATGTCGAGACATAGTAACTTTTTTTCTGGTTTCTTTTGTACATTGCAGGACTTGAAATTCAGGTTGACAATGCTTCCAGCTTGCCCATCAAGAAAGAAGCAAACCAGAGTGAATGCCATTGTCGAAACAGTGCATCCATACAGACAGAAAACTTAGACAGTGTTGAAATTAAGCCAAACACTGGTGAAGGTGATGTTGTCGGCCATTGTACAAACGCAGATTTTGCCAACACTCTCGCCAAAGAAATTCTCCACAAAGTGCAGAGCTCCGAGAAGGCAGTGCAAGTGACAGAAAAGCAGCGCCCCCGTGCCTCACAAAAGCGCTCTCCACGAAAAAGAGGGCGGCCGAGAAAAGTGGTTAGTGCTACTGCTAGTGAGGATACTGCACCAGTCAGTTTTTATGTACAAGAGAATGAGAATCAAGATGCTGAAGCTGACGCAAGAGAGGATGAAGCAGCAGAGGAGGCGGAGGAAGAGAGTAACACAGAACAGACCCAGGAAGAAGAAGGATTGACAGAAGATGGTACAGAGCGGCAGTGTCCGGTGTGCAATAAAAAGTTCCCGGCAGAAAAAAGAGCTGGGTTTAAAAGACATGTGAAATCCCACGCGCAGCGTGTGCAGTGTAAGACTTGTGGGAAGTGGCTGTCTTCTCCTGACGCCTTGAAGAATCATCAGGTGTGTGCGATGTGTGTGTTTGTGAGAGAATGGAGTGTTATAACTATGAGAGACAGTGTGTGTGTGTTTGTTTGTGCGTGTGTGTTGTAGCTATTGCCTTGTGAGTATTATGTGTGTATACATGTGTCTAAAAAGTATAAGAGAGAGAAATCGAGGGAGAACAACAGAGTGAAAGATTGTTTTGATAAAACGAGGCTTTAAAATATTACTACCCAGTATGATGAACATTTAAAAATGAAATAGGGTTACCGGTACTTAACTTTATATGTGATATATAATATGCAATATAATATATGCATGTATATTTTAAGAATAGGCCACAGCTAGGTCAAGGAATAAAAGTTTAAATATTTTTTATTTTTTTATTTTGTGTCAGCAGTACATTGAAGCAAATTTTGTCTTCTTTTTTTCAGCGAGGTCTACATGGAACAGAGAAGCCTTTCAGTTGCGAGGAGTGTGGAATGATGTTTGGTTTTTACCACAGCTACAAACTTCACCGGTTAAAACATTCTGGCGCTCGACCCCATTCTTGTCCTCACTGTGCCAAGTCCTACCTTACTGTTAGTCACATGAAGGCACACATTGTGAGTATAGCCTTTACAACTGGTCATGTAAATGTTAAAACACATTTAGAGAGTGCAGACTTTACAGCTAGTCATGTAAAAGTAAAAGCACATTTAGAGAGTGCAGACTGAACAAGAAACAATTAACAAGTGGCTCTATCCCATCTCCCCCCTTTCCCCTATCCCATCTCCCCCCTTCCCCCATCGCGATATAACCTTGAATGGTTGAAAACGACGTTAAACACCAAAGAAAGAGAGTGCAGACTTAACAGCTATTCATGCAACATTTTTAAAGCGCATGTAGTGTTAGCGAGTACATGTACATCCAAAAGTAAAAACTTGTCATAAGGACATAGCTAATTACTAACTGTAGAGAGTGAGTACCTGAACACTGTTTCTTCTTTTTTGTCTAAACTCTAATTTTTTTTCATTATTGAAGTACATGTAAGACTAAGAGGCACTTCGAAGTAAGACTAAGATGTACTTTACATTCAAGCGCACCTGTGCAGTTTGACATGGTTTTAGGTGAATGAATGGGTACATCATGTATTGAGATAATTCCCATCTCTTTTTACCTGATGTTATGTACAGTATCTGGAACTGTGGTCAAAATAAACTTTACCCAATGGCCCTTTCTTTATGTTTTGAGAAAGTAAGCCCAAGGAAATGAACCCTTAGGCTGGTTGTCGCGACATATGTCGCGCTACTTTACGTATACTGTCACCTGGTTGTCACGACATATGTCGCGCAACTGGTTCAGTCTGTTTGGTCGGTTCCGATTACCTCCCATGGATGCGAAAACTTATATGACCGTTTTTCTTTATTTTTCTCTCTGTTAATTCACCAGTGGCTATCGCTATGTAACATGTGTTACAGAATTGCACCAGTGTAAGGGTTAAGCAGTATCTGCTCAGCATAAACACAGGACAATAAAAGTTTGATTTTAGTTTTTTAATTGTAACATTCAGCTAGCAACTGAGCTTTTCAAGAGCAGTCTGAGTAGCTCTCTGTATTTTCAGGACAGAGCGCACGTAGGATCGGGAGGCCGAGGAGGTCGTGGAGCAGCGAACTACCAGTGTGAGACATGCGGCCGTGCCTTCACCTCTGCCACTGGCCTCAAGATGCACAGCTTTAGGCACAGCAACAACAAGCCCTTTCACTGTACCGTGTGCTCCAAGGTAGGTCCTCACAAACCTCTGCAGTGATGCCTAAATGTGTACAGTGGAAACCCACTTTTAACACACACACACACACACACACACACACACACACACACACACACACACACACACACACACACACACACACACACACACACCTCCTTTAGATACTTTGCTTTTTAGGATTTTCTTTCATAGCATCTGTAAATTAACCTTTGATTTAAGACTCCCTCTGTCTTAAGACCTTCATATTTAAGATTTATGACAGTCTTTAAATAGACATGTCGCTGTACCAGCTGCGGTGCGTTGGTTATGAGGGTGGAAAAGTCATTTGCTGTAGGAATCACATCTGGCCAAAATGTTGTTTTTTTAATATTATAAGATGTTTGGTGGCTTGTTGACAGACCAGCTTTTTTGTTGGTCCAAGGGGAGCATATCGTCTTTTGTTTCATCTTTATCGACCAAGGCCGAAGGCCGCGGTTGATAAATATGAGACAAAAGGCGATATGCTCCCCGAGGACCAACAACAAAATGCTGGTCTGACGACAAGCCACCAAACATCGTTTTTGTCATCATTTTGGTTGTGCAACAAAGTGCACAATAACCACAGGGAGACGAATTTTTAGAATCCAACTCCGGGCCACAAAGCATCGTCACAGTAGCACGAGATAACACGTCAAACTTGTATGTGACGTCAAACGTAGCTTGTTGACGCTTTTCTTCCAGTCTGAAAATGTACAGAGCTGCGATCATACCTGTGAATTCAGTAAGTGTTGAGCATATTTCTTTTCTTTTAAGTGTTTATGACTTTTCGTTGTGGATTTTGCGATTACAGAGATAAGTTGCAAATTGACCAGGAGTCGCCGCGGTAATTATCAACATTGATTGGGTCTTTGAGAGTGAATGCTTACAATCGTTGTCCTCGGAAACACAAATCCAAAGCCACGATGGTTCCACACATCAAACAATCAGCCTGATTGGCTTTTACTTTGACAATCCACGTTTCACATGAAAGCTCAAACCCATTCACCACCTCGAGTTATTGCATGGGGAACATGAGATTTATTTACCAGGTGTTTGTGAATGAAAACTCGTGAAAATGATGACAATGATCTATATTGCATGCACTTGTTATGTCCCCCATGCATGTCTGTGTAAGTCTATCTGACTGTTTATGTTCATGTCAGTGTGTGAGAATAATGTTACTTTTTTGTTTGTTTTTGTTGGTAGGTGGAACATGTACTGCCAAGTGGTACTTGTTATCTTCTTTTTTGGGGGGGGGGGGAGGTCTGAGAGCATGAGAATCTTTGTACAGCTTGTTCAAACATTCGAAATAAATATGCTTTATCAGTGCTTTATATGAAGTAAATGTATACTTCAGGCCATAAATGCAGCATCCTTATCTCTGTATGATTGTTTCCTTTATATTTCAGGGATTTCCTTCAAAGTCATCTCTTTTTGCGCACAGTAAAACTGTCCACACATCAGAGCGTAACTTTCAGTGTGACGTCTGCCACAAATTCTTCAAATCTGAGCAAATCCTCAAAATGCATCAACGAAGACATGATCCAAAGTGAGTACATTGTCATTTCATGCATTGTTGTGTACTATTTGTTCATGTGCTATCCATGTGGTTCATGACAGACTGCTATCCATGCAAGGTTGAAGTTGTGTGGATAATGTGAAAATTGTCAATACAATGAAACCCTCCTTGGTCATAAAAAGGAGTACAGTAAAACCTGCATCCAGCGGACCCTTAATTCGGCGGACACCTTTGCATAACGGACACTTCAAGTGAGGACGGATGTATTTTACACTCAAAAACACCTTAAAAGAGCGGACACCTCAAAGGCGCGGACGCGGACACTCTCTTTTGGTCCCGATTTGGTTCGTTACCTGTCAACAACGGTCCGCCATCTTGGTTCTGCAAATACAATCTCGCTGGTGATGTGAACGCGCGAGAAGCTTATTTTGTAAGCCAACGACAGCACTTGAAAGATTGATTTTTTGTATGGTGCACGCTCATTGGTCGATGCCGTGAATTGAACTCAACTCACAAACAAAAACAAGTTAGGGTTTCTACTTTCTGTACCGTGATGCATCTTCGTCTCATCCTTCGTCGATCGCGGTCTCATCATGTCAAAACGGAAATTTCTGACTTTAGAAGAAAGAGTCGATGTGATAAAGAAATTGAACGGCGAACTCTTCGAGTGGTTTTCGAGAGCTCGATCAAAGAATATTCCCGTGAATGGCTTCAGATAAGAAACCGATTGCACCTCTTTCTCTCTCTCTCGCTCAGTCGTTCTCTCTCTCTCTCTCTCTCTCTCTCTCGCTTAATCGTTCTCTCTCTCTCTCTCGCTCGTTCTCGCTATCGCTCGTTCTCCGTTCTCTCTCTCTCTCTCTTTCTCTCGCTCAGTCGTTCTCTCTCTCGCTCAGTCGTTCTCTCTCTCTCTCTCTCTCTCTCTCTCTCTCTCTCTCTCTCTCTCTCTCTCTCTCTCTCTCTCTCGTTCTCGTTCTCCGTTCACCCTGAAATGCTGACAGCTGTCATGAACTTGAGTAGCATTCTGAAGATGTGCGTCTGAACCAAACCAGACTGATTCTGGTTTTGTACATGTACATGTTGCATGTTGAACTTGTTTTCTTTGTCACTTTCTGTATGACTACATGTAATGCACAGTTTAGAATAAAATTATTTGGCTGGGTTTTTTCTTCCCAAAAAATGTCTGCGCATTCATATTCAAAAGAAAGGACACCTTTGTACAAAGGACAGTGGCAAGGTTCCCCAAGGGTGTCCTTTGCTCGCAGGTTTTACTGTAGTCTTAAAATGGAGGTACACGTACATTGTAATTGTAAATGGAGGCTGTGAACAGAAAATCTAACAAGTCGCGTGAAGCGATATAAAAACATTTAGTCAAGCTGTCGGCATCAAAGTAACACAAAAAACAGTCATCGGGGAGACTATATTTAAGATAGTCTTGACTAACCACACCCTAAAACCGAGACGGGTCACGCTCATCTCCGGGTAGCGAGCAAACGCAGTACTTACTTAACCTATTTTCTGTCAGTCTGAGCAAATTTTTTTAGTAAACATGATATACAGTCAAACCCACTTAAAACGAACACGCTAGTTACGAATTTTGACTTATGACGTATTAGTTTTAAGTTCCCAACTGAATACCTCTTTCTTCATGCTTAAAAAAAATGCTTAACACTATTGTGACTAGCACTGCCACGGCGTTAACGTCCTGCCTGCCCAAGCTTGCCACCAAGAAACTTCCCAAAAATCAGTAACTGTAAAGAAATCTGTCTAGCAAGCTTGAATTAAGTCCAATCACCACCAAATTTTGTGTACTAATTCAAAAATGGATGCCCAGTTCAGTCGTGCTATTTATAAGTTTGTCACGCGATTTGTTTTAGCAAAGGGGGGTGAAAGGGGGATAATTTGTGTTTTTTAACGTTTTTTTGTGTGTGTTTTATTTTCCACTGCTTTTTTTAAAAGTTATTTTTTAACAGAAAGTATTATAAATAATGTTATAACCAAACAAGGTGTAAAACCTATGAATTAGCTGAAATATTGTTAACATTGTACACAGAAATAAGGAGACAGTACAAAGAAAAAAACAAGCAAATCACGCATTCACTCACAGCATCCTGACTCAAATGAAACAAAACTGTAACACTCACCAAATGATGTCTAGGTAATCCATATTGAATATAAGTCACATTTTCACAACAAAGTACCAACTGTACACCTATGAACAATTCCAAAAGGATTTGAAGGCTCCAGCCATCCATTGTTATCAGTGCTGCCACGCCCCTATAGCTCCTGCACGATTCCGAGATACATGTTCGTCTAGCAGTATCACCCCCTACCACGTGTAGTTGCCGACTCGTACTAGCAACAACGGGACTGTTTCTTCCTCAATATCACTGCTATTATCGCTTTCTTGAGGCTAAAACGACACGATGTATCATGATCTACAGGATCCTCAAGATCCAACATCCGGAGAATCTCCTCCCGTGACAAGGCTCGCCTTCGATTCATTTTTTTTGTTCGAAAACACCACGCAAATCTGCACTAATTTGATCAAGCCGGAAGAGAAAACCACGTGTATCAAGGGAAACAACTCAATTTACTGCAAGCTTCAAAAACCGGGAAGCAATCACGAGTCGCGTACCTTGTATGTCTAATACTAAAATAGTCACTTCCCGTCCGTGGGCGTTGCAGCGCTATTACTAATATAGTCACCTCCCGTCACGAAAGTGTTAAAACGAATTCTTTGTAACGAATTTATGCTTATAACGAGCACTTTTTGGATTCCCAAGCATGCATAATGTCTGTAATTTACTCACGCTTATGACGAAATCTTTAAACTCGTCCCGAGATCGACATATCATGGGAATTTGAGAAGTTTGAATACATGTGTCAAAGTCTTCCCTTGCGTCGACTGCTTGAACCATTGCTCAACCGATCACTGAATAAAGTTAAACTGATTACACTGTACTCACAAAACAATTTCAAATTTAGAATCAAAGTGATTGATAGCTCAGACACTGAACATGAATGACTGACTGACGTTTATTTCCTTCGCGAATACCAAAAACGAAACATCAATGTTTTGAACGGACGCCATTGCCAAAAAATATAGATGCCAGAGTGGTTTCCCTTGGACAAGGGAAACCACACTCTCAACGTTTGCGTTCGCCGGTTCGCGATAGTTTATCAGTCAGTCAGTGCTATCGATTTGGATTTGAACATCATGTTGCAACAAAACAAAAAAAACTAAATTGGCCAAGGTTTGCTACCCGTCGCCAAGGTAAGTGATTCCGGACAAATGATAGGAACACCGCGAATGTGGACAGTGTCAGTGTGTGCGTGTGTGTGACCAAAAACGTAACAACTGGATGAAACATCTGTGTGCTCACTCTCACTCAAACTCAACAATCATCACTCAACATGAGACACACATGAACATGTAACTGAATATGTCACTTTATTGTCTAAACGTGAAGCAGCATGAAAGTTGCGAAAGAAACAAATTGAAACACCATAAAATGTACAAGACTTAAAGGCCGAGGGCCGGGTATAAAAGCAGACTGGCGCGTGCCACGACCAGTTTGTGATTGGGTGCTTTGATGGAACGAGCTCTCACTTGAACCAAGTTTTTTTAAAGTACGACGGCAGCAGTACAACAACAATCACAAAATTGTGCGAGTGATTACATCTGCATGAACACTACACATGCAGTTCAAAATTTTATCACAAACAACCTTCTAACATGCTTTTTCAGAAAAAAATTCTCACTCACCAAGTTTGAATTCAAAATCAAACGGCTGTCAGTCAACCAAAGTGGGCGGGGCCAATGATAGCCGTAGGCAACGTCCGAATCCTAAAAATACTTCCTGCTGTAAGCACCCACCACCTGGAATATGTCATCCAGATGGCGTACGACCTCAAAGTTCCGGTCACTGGCGGCCACTGCCGCTGGAGCTGATACCTAACACCAACGTTCGTTGAGCACTGAGAAAGCACAGAGTTGACCGCTTTTTATATCCAATGTTCATCTGAATTCATCAGGACTGCTACTTTTTGTCCGTTTTTAATTTTAATTTGTGAACATAATATTTTTTTTGTTTTATACGCCCTGTAAGTTATGATTTTCGTGTTGAGATGACCATGAAAAGGAAATTTAAAATTGTTTTGAAAACATCAGGATCTACTTCTCAACCGAGACACACACACACCGGCGAACACTCAGTTCAACCTTTTTGCAAACTTAAATGGAATGCAGGCATTTAAAAAAAAAAACACGAGCGTTAGAGGTCTTGACGACTTCTGTCTATTCCCACAAATGACCCATGTAGGCGGTGCAAGCTGGATTTGGGAACCATGTCCGTTTAAGAGATATCACACAGTTCGGCATGATGTCGCGTTTGTCTCTATCTTTACTCCATACAAATTTCCTTCTGTGTCTGCGAGCTCCAATGCGTTCTCTTTCTTCACAATGTATTCAGGTAGATTCCAGACTCCTCGATGGTAAAGCATTGTCCAGTATCTTCTGTACAGGTCTTTTCTGTACAGATGATTTTTCCGGTGTGGTTCAACATTTTCCATCGGCCACCATCCTTGATGAAAGTCCTCATGCGTCACACAGGGCTGTGCAAAACAAAACGTACACCTTTCTCGTCTTTCCAGCGCGGGAATATAAAAAGGCGGGTCCGGGTTTGCTGCACATTCCGATATTTGTGAATAACTAGTCGATCCCGCAGAATCAGTATCAACAGAAATATCAAAGTCAACATCACTTTGCTGGAAAAATGCCTCCAACCTGTCTAATTCATCCGACGAAAGTTCCACAGTCACAACTAATCTTTTTTTCTCAGCCATGATGAAAAACCTTTGTATGACCGAACGCTTGCTTCACGGCTTAGAATAACGGTTCCCTCCAAATTTTCTTCTCTTCGCCTGCAAGATTCGTCGACCAGCTGACCGTTTGGAAGAATCCAATTTGGATGGGTAAAGAAGCATCTCCATCATACCATGAATTGCACTTGCAAGGATGTCCAATGTAAGAGGCTCTACCCCACCCTTCACAATGGGATAACCCTTAGTGCCGGAAAACGATCAACCAACATGACATAGAGTTAAATATTCGCGCCAAATTCTTGACTAAGGACTTCCTAGTAAAATGTGTCTGGTCAACAGATTTAGCTCTGTAAACAGTAACTGAATTCAGGGGGTCCAGACGCATGCCAGCCCTGCCAAAGCATCTGCTGGCACTTTCTGTTACACAGTTGTGTCAACAAGATAACGGGACCTGCATGAGAAGAGTGTTGTGTACTGCAGAAGTAGGCCTAATCTCACAGTGTGCACACCGGTGACACTGTGACGGTTCCCCTACGCTTTGTGTCCGGTGCCCTGACCCTTTGTGTTCGGTTCCCACTCGGTTCCCACACGCCAAAATTCGCGGACAAAACATCCATTTATGGTAGTATTACGCAATGTTGCTCTCTGAGAATGGTCTTGTTAGATCTGTGAGTGTTTACACTACATGCCTAGGTGCTGTTGGATTGAAGGTTTTTGATATTTTAGCCGTTATTAGGTAGAATGCCTTCCACTTTACTGCAAAACTGCATAATTCGTAGCATCGGCAAGAAATATCCTACCAAAAAATGCCTGCTTGGAACTGTCGTTGGTCCAGCAAAAAGTTCAACATGTCTGTAGCAGACAGCCCAAGTTTCAAGATTGTAGGGCCATCCAAACAGCCGTAATAATAAAAACAACAAAAGTAGTCAGTGAAATTGGCTGTGTTCGGTCCCCACACACTTTTGTGACGTAGGCGTGACGGTTCCCATAATTCATTGTGTCGGTCCCCACTTTCTGTGTCGGACCCCACTTTCGACCTAATTTCTCTGTGACGGACCCCACAACCAGCCTATTTTGTGTCGGTCCCCACACCTTCTTGGATTTATGACTTGCCGGTTACTTGTATCATTGTATTCATTGAATCTAATTGTCTCGGAGTTATTTTTCAGCAAAAACCGGCAAGGCAGCACCTTTTGTGATACCAAGTAAGTCAGATGACATCAGTATGTGTGTGTATGTGTGTGTGAGAGAGAGAGAGAGAGAGAGAGAGAGAGAGAGAGAGAGAGAGAGAGAGAGAGAGAGAGAGAGAGAGAGAGAGAGAGAGAGAGAGTGAGAGAGAGAGAGAGAGAGATTGACACCTTTCCAGATCACTCCGGTTATGCGACACTACCGCGAGCGTCACTACCGCGTGTCACACTACGGCGAGTACGACACTACCGCGTGTAACACTACCGCGTGTCACACTACCGCGAGTACGACACTACCGCGAGTATAACACTGCCGCGTGTCACACTACCGCGCGTACCACAACCGCGAGTACCATAACCGTAGAGAGAACGCATGCAAACTTACTTCTTGTGAGTTTGTGTTCTAACGGCTTTGATTGGAAGCAACCCATTCTATATGTATTCTGATAGTGTGTTCTGATCGTTTTGAGTTCTTGGTTAGCATGACAAACATTGAATTAGTGTTCAGAGAACAGACCAGGCCTTTTTGTTTTATATTTCAAGGAAACATTTCAACCTTTGCCTTCAGCCATGGAAGTCATAAAATGACACGCGGTAATGTTATACTCGCGGTAGTGTGACACGCGGTAGTGTTATACTCGCGGTAGTGTCGTACTCGCGGTAGTGTCGTACTCGCGGTAGTGTCGTACTCGCGGTAAGTTCTGTTTCCGTACCCGCGACAGCGGCACCGACAAAAGAAAACGCGCGCAAACGCGTGACGTGTTTCCGTACTTGCGTTTTAAACATGCGGTAAAATCTGTAAACTCCCGCGTTGCCGCGCGACAACGCGAAAAAATCGCTCCAGGACCCTTTCAAAAAAATCGCGTCGCTTGTCGCGCCGCTAACGCGTCGCGCGTGTGGAAACACTCCTGGGCCCGTATGCATGAACTAGAAGTAAGAAACACAGGAAGTAGAGGCCTCTTTTCGAAGTGGGAACTCCCGAAGTCAACTTTCTAACACTGTTCACAATGCATGAACTGACTTGAACGCCAAAGTAGTGACAGCGAGAGTATTAAGGTCAAGGTCGGGGAAATTGGGGGAATCCCAACAAAAACGCGGCATGCGTACATTTCTATCAACATGGCAGTCAACGCGGCAAGGCACGTGTGCCGCTCAAAAAGAAAGTAGACACGGAGGGGCGTTCTGCGCCTTTTTCAGATGGTGAAATTGCTGTACTCTTGACAGAAGTGTTTTACGAAAGAACGGTTATTCTGTCCAAATTTCAGAACAGTCTAACTGTTAAACATAAAGACGCTGTCTGGTCCAAAATTGCCAAAGAAGTGTCGGTCTCTCTCTCTCTCTCTCTCTCTCTCTCTCTCTCTCTCTCTCTCTCTCTCTCTCTCTCTCTCTCTCTCTCTCTCTCTCTCAGTCTCTCTCTCTCTCTCTCTCTCTCTCTCTCTCTCTCTCTCTCTCTCTCTCTCTCTCTCTCTCTCTCTCTCTTACGACACACGCACACACAGACAAACGTACACTCATGCACATACTGACACTATGACACAAGTGACACTGACGGCACACATAAACACACACACACACACACACACACACACACACACACACGCGCGCTCGCGCGCACACATATACACACACACACGCACCCATACACGCACGCACACAGTCACAAACAAATAACCACACACTCACTCTCTCTAACTTTCTCTCATTCTCTCTCAATCTACACTCATACACACACTGAAACTATGATGACACAAGTGACACGTCTCACACACACACACACACACACACACACACACACACACACACATACACACACACACACACACACACACACACACACACACACACACATACTCACCGTAGTGACACACATATACACACGCGCGTACAGTTGAAAGTCAAGACATGATATGATTTTTTCAAAGCATTGGAAGGTTTCTTTTGCAAATGAATAAAATTAACACAGAGGCAAAACCCGGCTTTTGCAGCCGGAATGCAATTGCGGAGGCTTAAAAAGGAAAAGATTAATAAAAAAAATATATAGCTCCCGGCGGAACTTGAACCCGGAGCGAATGAACGAGAGTCCGGAACCGTTACCACTGCACTATGTTACTCGTGTAGAATAGAGGCATGATGAAAAAAGGCATTCTGAGTTATTCAGTCGTGCTGGTTTGAAAGCTCGCCACCTTCGCCGAATGACTCGAGCACGTTTTTTTCGGTCAGTAACTGATCCACGCCGTAGACGGTGGCACGCCTAGTTTTTTCCACCGCAGGAACAACACCCCATTCGTTCCCCCGCACGCGGAAGCAAAATTGTTATCTCGCAAAGGAATTGCCCTGTGAAGGTACGTTGTGGCAAATCACATTATCAAGTATAGATATTCTGAAGCAGAATTGCCTAGGCTATATGTATAATATGTAACTTATGTCTTGTTGTGTACTCGTGAACAGTGGCGTTCGATTTTCTGCCGAAGTCCGTGAAAATTATACAGAGAGGTCTCAATTTCGTACAAATTAACCTAGAACTACCATTTAAAGCACTATTTTAATACTCACAGTTTAATCTTCGATACCTTGCAGCCTTGTATGCGCGTTTTCGGGCACCAGCATCGTGGATAAGCTGCTCTAATCTAGCGTTATTTTGTGGTACTCGATTCTCAGTGGGTAAGGTCCCCCGCAGACACCAGATAAGGTCCCCCGCATTTTTGCCGGAGTGCCTACTACGCCCCCCCGCACATGCGCGCTGAAAAAGCACATCATGCACAGCAAAACTGACCCGTTTGAAGCGTTTTTATTTGACAGATGGAGACCAGCGACCACGCGCTATCTGCCGGGGAGGTGTCTGGGGAAGTAATCGACAGCTACCTAGACATCAGTAGTGAGGTGACTATAGGTGAGACAGTCCCTTTACAGACTTCTACACCGAAGAAGGTTGGTCTCCTCCATTTGTGTGACGAATGCGGATCAGCATACAAACACAAGCGAACATTGGACAATCACAAACGTGAGAAACATGGCAACGAATCTCGTTTTGTATGCATAGTTTGTGACAAGAGGTTTGGTCGACAGGTAGATTACCAGTCTCATATGAACAAGCATGCAGGCACCAAACCTTTCCAGTGTGGTGTTTGCAAAAATTCGTACGCACACAAACGCAGTCTGGACAAGCATATATGTCTGGGTGAAAAGCCGGGGTTTTAGTGCCAAACCTGTCAAAAGTCGTTCATGAGAAGAAAGTATCTTCGTGACCACCAAATCACCCACTCTACTGGCTACGCTTATTTATGCAATGCGTGCATGAAACGGTATAAGCATCGCTCTGGTCTTGCCAGGCATAGGCGTCGGGCTCAACAAGATCGAAACTGCATATTTAACATCGCTGTAACACATATAGGCTACTATAATGCCTACATTCACACACTTGCAGAGGAACAACTTCTTTTAATTTCCATAACATTCAAGAATAAGTGTGCTCGACAGTTTTATATGACACGCAGTTAATCAGGTTTGTTTTGTTTATGACCACAAAAAAAGAAAAAAGAGACAGAGAGTTGATCAATCAATCAATGAGTCTTATATCGCGCATATTCCGTGGGTACAGTTCTAGGCGCTCTGCAGTGATGCCGTGTGAGATGAAATTTTATACGGCCAGTAGATTGCAGCCATTTCGGCGCATATTTACCTTTCACGGCCAATTATTCCAAGTCACACGGGTATAGGTAGACAATTATTAACTGTGCCTAAGCAATTTTGCCAGGAAAGACCCTTTTGTCAATCGTGGGATCTTTAACGTGCACACCCAATGTAGTGTACACGGGGGGAGGGTTCGGACACCGAAGAGAGTCTGCACACAAAGTTGACTCTGTGAAATAAATTTCCGCCGAACCAGGGATCGAACTCACGCTGACAGCGGCCAACTGAATACAAATCCAGCGCGCTACCAACTGAGCTATATCCCCGCTGGGTTGAGGGAAGTTGAGTGCTTTTTGTTTTTGTTTTATAATTCTGCTTTGTTAAAAAGCACAATCCTTCAAGTACAAACGATTCTCCTCATCATATGAAGTCTTGCATGCCTGTCAGAGTATCTCTGGACTCAAAGCAAAAAGTAACAACCTCACAGATTCCCGTGTAAAGTGGACATATTTATGTGCAATTCTTTCACACACACACACACACACACACACACACACACACATGCACGCACGCACACACACACACATACACGCACGCACGCGCGCACACACACACACACACACACGCACACGCACACACACTAAAACAATGGTTAATCGGTGACTTATTGCTCGTGCCAAATGTTGGAGTACATCTGAAGATGTCAGAGTCCAATCACATCCATAATTAGTGGATTTACACAAAAATTATAGCTGTATGTCATTTTTTCTGATAAACATAACGGCGGGGGATCTTACCCTAGTGTTGCGGTGGGGCGTAGTAGGCAAATCGACCAAGCTGCGGGGGATCTTACCCCGTCAAATTTCACTGTTGATCTTTGAACCGATCGTGAGTCTAAACTAAGGTAAGTTTAAACTTAAAAATGAAGAGCAGTATCCACAAGTAGTTTGACTTTGACCAGCAAAAAGATTTAAGCCCTTCTGTTGACCGTGCTTTGTGTTATTTCAACATTTTTAACGTGGGAGACAGTATTTCTGACTTGTCTTGATGACATTTCTTCTCTTATGTAGTACACGAGAGTGTAAATGGTAAGACAACTAGCTGATCCAATGCAAAATAAAGTACAGAACAGTATGATATAAACTTCAATACTAGAAAGTCTGGTTATCTACTATTTTAAGGCATTGATTTGGAGACACCTACCATGTTGTTCGTCTTGCGGGGGAACGAATTGGGTGTTGTTCCTGCGGTGGAAAAAACTAGGCGTGCCACCGTCTACGGCGTGTGATCGAACTGTCGCTTTTGAGTCACTCTGTTTTAAGCATTTCACCTAAATTAAACAAGAATGTCACAGTCCGTGTCTATGGTGCAAGGTAGGAGACCGTCTCATTGTAGCCAAGTTACGACAGTTGCTCGATTGACGCATTTCACGTCTTCGATATTGTGTCTGAGATCATTTCCCAATGAGCTGCCTTTAAAAACGGAATGTCCTGCAATTGTAGTATGCGCTGGAGGTTTCTTTAAGATGGGTAAGGACCCTTGAGATGCGATATCGTCGTATAATTATGTCAAGCGAGAGGCCCTTGACATTGGAAGTGGGAACTTCGAAAGCAAAGTTGCCAGCTACTCGGTATGCACGAGCTAAATTGAACGCCGAAGTAGTGGCTTCGAGAGTTCTGAGGTCAAGGTCGAGAAAATTGGGGGAATCCCAATTAGTGCGCATGCGTTTGTAAACGGTAGGCTTGGTGACCAGAAGAAACGAATCCCATCGCGAGTTCGTAAATGGGCAAACGTTGATCGCGCTGTAGCTTTTACTATAATTGTTGTTTTTAACTGGTTGAACGAAAGCTGTGATAATTGTCCTTAAATAGAATGACTGTCTATAATAATGATTTCGTTGACCAGAATGTTGGGGACAATAAAAAAAAGGTTGTTTATGTGGTAGCGAAGTCGGTTAACTTAAAACTCCTTTTGTAGTGTTTTTTTTAATGATTGTGTATCGGTAAAACTGCTGGACAAAAATAGTTTGGTCAGAGCGAATGTTTGTGTTACTGGTAAATTTAAAAAGGCAGAACTCCATTTTTTGGGAATCAAGATATAAGGTGTAGTGAAAAGAAGATAAGTTCAGCAAATTTCATATTATTTGAGAAAATGTGTGTCCGAATTTTTAAAACAGAAAAATGGTTGTACTTAGGTGTTTGTAAATTACGTTTGTCCTCGTTAATTGTGAAGAGGATGTATGTTTATATAAAGTTCAAAGTCAAGATTGGATTTTTGTAGCCTACGTGCGTGTGTGCATGTGTATTAGACATAATACATAGACATAGAACACTTTATTATCTCAATTACGATAAACTCGGGTGTGGTGAATCACAATAAACAGCATAAAACGTAAGAACATGAATAAAATATCAAGGCGCAAATATAGTCAGCTCATCATAGTGTGGGGAGTGGGTACACACACACACACACACACACACACACACACACACACAGACCGTCGAACACACACACACACACACACACACACACCGTCGAACACACACACACCGTCGAACACACACACACCGTCGAACACACACACACCGTCGAACACACACATAACATCGAAAACACACACACACAAACACACACACACAAACACACACACACACAAACACACACACACACACACACACACATGCACACACACACACACACACGGCACGCGCGAACACGCAAACAAACGTATGAAGGAACAGACGCACAATTATACCCGCACGCACGCACACACAGGCATACAGGCACTCGCACAAATACACACACACACACACACACACACACACACACACACACACACACACACACACACACACACACACACACACACACACACACAGATAAAGCAATGACAAAAAAAATAGCAGAAACTTACACTTCAACACTCGAACACACACACACACACGCACACACACACACACACACGCACACAAACACACGCACGCACGCACACAAACACACACACACACACACACACAGGCTCACACATGCACACAACGACGCCCATTTTCATAGAAACACAGTAACCCCCTCGTATAAGCGGGAATGAAAGAGTGGTGGCCAATGACCCAGAACAAACAAAAGTCAAAGCTGGCAACTCAGGTTTGTATTCAGGGAAATTTGCACGAAATGCATGCAGAAGATACGACTTTTCCCTCTATTTTCTCTCTTTGGGAGCGTCAGCTCGGTTTGACATGAAAAACTGAAGAAAAGCCCTGCTTTTTTGCACTGAGAAACTGTGGAAGTAGCGTGTTTACTACTGGGTCTGGCTGTAGTACATTTACCCTCATTTACTTCCTCGTTAGCTTCCAAAGTAAACTCTTTTTTCGTCCCATGCATGCGAAAGTGAGGATGTACTTCCGATGTCACTCAAAACTTTAGAAGTAGTCGCAAAATACCCTGAGTTACTTCCTCGCTTTGCTTCGAGGTAAACCCTTTTTCCGGCCCATGCATACGAAAGTGAGGCAAGTACTTCCGATGTCACTCAAAACTTCGGGAGTTGTCGCGAACTTCCCCCATAAGCATACGGGCCCTGGTCATTTTCTATGTGCTTGATTTTCGTCGCACCGCTGGAAAAACGCTATCGCGGGTACGGAAACACAACTTTAGTGTGAGACGCGGTAGTGGTACTCGCGGTAGTGACGCTCGCGGTAGTGACCAGCACCCGATCACTCCACATAAACGCTGGTTCTGGTTGCATTGTGCCGCTGACATACAGCTAATAGGATTTTTACACCCCCGGTATAGGGGTGTGTATAGGTTTCACTCGATGTGTTTGTGTTTGTTTGTGTTCGCAAGTAGATCTCAAGAATGAACGGACCGATCGTCACCAAACTTGGTGAACAGGTTCTATACATTCCTGAGACGGTCCTTACAAAAATTGGGACCAGTCAAACACACGGTTAGGGAGTTATTGGTGGATTAAAATTATACAAGGCCTGGTATAGACGGACACCCCCGTTGGTCAAAGGGAAATAACCATTCTCACTGCCACCAACTGAGAAGGTTATTTCCCTTTGACGGGGGTGTAGTTCCTATCGGAGGAATTTCTTGTTTTAATCCTTTTGTGGTATTGCTGATGATGCTGAACATGTATTTTACTAGTTTACCAATATGTATCTTTGACCCTGATAGCCTACGAAAACGGAGCAATCATGGCCCAACATTGGCCCAATGCTGAATTTATTGGCGCGGTGTTGAGCCTTAGTCGGGCCGTTGTCGTAGGCTGTCAGGGTTTATGTAGCCTTGTTCCATTGTATTCTGACTGTCATAAAGTAATTAATTTTAAGAGAAAGCAGTCATGAACACAAGGAGCTGGGAAAAGTTGCCTCTTACAACAAGCGTGAATAAAGACACATACTTGACACAGGCAAGTACTCTTTTTTTTTTTTCAATCACCACTAGAAGTCCCTGGGCAGCATTTTGCTCTGAAAACTGAATCTCACATACGACAGGGGGATCTTTTATTTTAAAAATGTGCCAAATTGCATATCTCCAAGGCCTTAAGACTAAGAGTAGATATTGGGAAGGCCAGTTCAAGAAGGTGTGGGTGGATCAACACATAATTTGCTGGTATACTGGGAACCGTCCCAGAGATAAATAATGTTATATATTATTTGTGGCATAAACTAATAAAGTTAGTCTCTCTCTCTCTCTCTCTCTCTCTCTCTCTCTCTCTCTCTCTCTCTCTCTCTCTTTCTCTCTCTCTCTCTCTCTCTCTCTCTCTCTCTCTCTCTCTCTCTCTCACACACACATACACACACATACTGATGTCATCTGACTTACTTGGTATCACAAAAGGTGCTGCCTTGCCGGTTTTTGCTGAAAAATAACTCCGAGACAATTAGATTCAATGAATACAATGATACAAGTAACCGGCAAGTCATAAATCCAAGAAGGTGTGGGGACCGACACAAAATAGGCTGGTTGTGGGGTCCGTCACAGAGAAATTAGGTCGAAAGTGGGGTCCGACACAGAAAGTGGGGACCGACACAATGAATTATGGGAACCGTCACGCCTACGTCACAAAAGTGTGTGGGGACCGAACACAGCCAATTTCACTGACTACTTTTGTTGTTTTTATTATTACGGCTGTTTGGATGGCCCTACAATCTTGAAACTTGGGCTGTCTGCTACAGACATGTTGAACTTTTTGCTGGACCAACGACAGTTCCAAGCAGGCATTTTTTGGTAGGATATTTCTTGCCGATGCTACGAATTATGCAGTTTTGCAGTAAAGTGGAAGGCATTCTACCTAATAACGGCTAAAATATCAAAAACCTTCAATCCAACAGCACCTAGGCATGTAGTGTAAACACTCACAGATCTAACAAGACCATTCTCAGAGAGCAACATTGCGTAATACTACCATAAATGGATGTTTTGTCCGCGAATTTTGGCGTGTGGGAACCGAGTGGGAACCGAACACAAAGGGTCAGGGCACCGAACACAAAGCGTAGGGGAACCGTCACAGTGTCACCGGTGTGAGTGTGAAGAACAATAATACACTCCCAAGTGTATATGATGCAATAATATTATAGCTGTACTTTAACCTATGTTATTACGTTTACATTCACTCCCCGGCATGTATTACTGTTCTGCATCAGTGTTACGCTTTTTCCGCGTAAAACAGAGAGAGAGATAGAGAGAGAGATAGATAGAAAGAGAGAGATAGAGAGAGAGAGAGCGAGAGAGAGAGAAGAGAGAGAGATAGAGAGAGAGAGACAGAGACAGAGAGAGAGAGAGAAGTGTGTGTGTCCAACAACCTTTTTTTTTACCCTATTATTTTAAATTGACCTTTGATGTTGTACCGCATTTCCCGCCAGGATGTTTTTAACGTCATACGAGCACACACAATACGATTAAAAGTTTGTTTACAAGCTCACTGATTCAAACTCTTTTTTTTCCCTTTATTTATAGGTTATTGAAATGAAAGAAGGTATACGTGAGAACATGCGCGCGCATGTGTGTGTCAGTGTATGTTTGTGTGTGTGTGTGTGTGTGTGTGTGTGTGTGTGTTTTATCGCGAGAGAGAGTAAGAGATCTGGATTAATAAATTAGATGCACGCACACGCACACACACACACACACACACACAGACACACACACACACTACTACTGCTACTATTACGAGGAATGAATAAAATCGTCAGTCACACACACACTCACAAGTCTTCAGTAGGGCCTACTAGCACCGAAACCCGTTATCCGTAGCGTATGGTTTCACAGCTGACGAGCGGGCGCAGCGCAGCTGTGTTATCTTCTCACGCTCACTGACCGCTGTGGTCAAAAATAGACAGCTCTGGCAGTTGAGAGTAACGCGAGACCTGCCACTCAGCCACCAATCCCAGGAAAGAGGCTCCGCCTATACCCATGGGATTTCTGGCCTGTTGGACCTCGGCCTTTAAAAAAAAAAAAAAAAAAAAAAAATCAATCAATTTTCTTAATACGAATTTTGGTTAAGACGAACTTTTTTTCCGATCCCCAGTGATTCGTCTTAAGCGAGTTCGACTGTATGTATATATTTTTGAATTCAGGAGAAATTGAGGAATACGATGTAATCAATTTTGGCTCACGTAAGTGTAGCCTATGCGATGCTAACTTTTGTCTGTCTGTGCGTGCGTGCGTGTGTGCGTGCGTGTGTGCGTGTGTGATAGAAACTTTAACATTTGACTGAACACCAAAATACTAATTTTACCGGGTTATTATCCAAGCAACAGCTTCAAAGTATTGAAGCAATGATCAACATTTCGTCGGCACGTATGTAGATAAAGTGTGTATCCAAATAAAACGGGTGGTGGTGGGTTTTGGGGGGGTAAAAACAGGTGACTGTGTTGTGTATGGTATGTAGACCAGGTCAGGGGTCAAGGTTAGGTCAGATCGCGTGAAGGATTGTGGTATAGATTCACTTTTCAGTTCTAACCGAGCTGCATTCGCCGATTCGGGGAAGACGATTTCACATTGTTCGGTTTCGTAGCGGCTCCAGAAAAAATAGATAAAGAAGATACCAAAGGAGATTTCCTACCGGTTGATCTGCACAGCGTGTTTTCAGTGTCTGCGCGAGGAAGCGCTGTCGAAAGGGCAGTGTCGATCTCAGTGGCAGTCGTGTCCCTGTAACTCGTAAGTAGGCTACAGACAGACAGATCTAGATCTAGCGTCTCCCACTCTTGCACCGTGTCTAGGCTGTGTGTGTGTATGTGTGACGGAGTGATTGAGTTTGTGTTACTGTTTGTCGATTTCTTACGGGAGCCTTGAAGGATTCGCCTCTTGTTAAATCTGTTAGTGAAAATTTGATTTTAATGACAACTTTAATGAGCAAACAAATTAACTAGTTTTTAAGCCTCCAAGCTGAAATGCAATACCATAGTCTGGGCTTCGTCGAAGATTACTTCACTAAAATGTCAACCAATTTGGTTGAAAAATGAGGGCGTGACAGTGCTGCCTCAACTTTCACAAAAAGCTGGATATGACGTCATCAAGGACATTATTCGAAAAAATGAAAAAACCCTGTGGGGATATTATACCTACGAACTCCCATGTGAAATTTCATGAAGATTGGTCCAATAGTTTTCTCTGAATCGCTCTACACACACACACACACACACACACACACACACACACACACACACAAACACATACACCACCACCCTCGTCTCGATAGAATGTCTGTGTTAAAACATTTCACACACACACACACACACACACACAAACACATACACCACACCCTCGTCTCGATTCCCTGTCTGTGTTAAAACATTTAGTCAAAACTTGACTAAATGTAAAAAAAGAGCAGGGTCATAAAAGGGGAGAAGTGTTAAATTGAGGAAATTAAGGGGGTTTTAAAGGAGGGTTCCACTATACTCAGGCAGTTTTGAATTTCAGTTTTGGTTGTTCTGTTGCGTTGGGGTGTGTTCAGTTTTGTTGCTGTTAGTGTTCTATTGCAAGTGAGGAACGTATGCAGTTGTTGGACAGAAAGAAAACTGTCGCTGTGTCGTGTGTGTGTCTATCCATTAAAGGGACAGGTAGAGTTGTTACAGTGGTACATGTGATGAGAGGCAGTACCACTGGGACATCAACCAAAAGTGTCGCTGTGTCGTGTGTGTGTCTATCCATTAAAGGGACAGGTAGAGTTGTTACAGTGGTACATGTGATGAGAGGCAGTACCACTGGGACATCAACCAAAAGTGTCTCTGCATTGCAGGTTGCCTTTCATTGACAAGTGTATTTTCATCAAAGAGACTTCCGAAGGTGTCCTTTATCAGAAGGACCTCACCTCGCATATATACCACTATAAATTACAAGAACAACAAAATACATTTTGGTTTTGTTTGGAGATGTCTGCAGCAAATCTCTCCTAAGACTGGTTTTGCCTACTAATTCACGTCAGCAAAAGAGACACAGCGTGTTTGGATTGCATCATTTAAAGATATGAGACACATGAGAAAATATACGCATCCATGGGGCGCATAAGCAAATGAAGGGTAGTGGGTCCAGAACTAGCTTGTACACAGTTACAAAACAGCGGTTTGTGAATACAGTTTGTGTCTAACTTGTACATCCTCACCTTGCCGCCCATGTTATTTCAGCTTTTCCACGCGCAGCGAGTATCTTACACACAGAGAGGACCTAGCTTCTTGAGCAAAGAGCAAATGTCTGCACTGTTGTTCGTAAACTGTATGCCATCATCGCCAAGACAAATCTGTATTTATAGGCAGGTAGTGAGACCAGTTTTACAAAGCGCTCTCTGAAAATGACACCAGAAAATGTAATCGTTTTGTCTCTTCTGGCGCAGAGCGTCTTGTCAACACTTTTCAACTCAACACTGGGGTAATTAGTTTGCAGATGGAGGTGTCTGATGAGAAAAGCTTGCTCAGTGATGATGATGACATCGCTGCGTCACCTGCACCTGGCCAAAGTACACAGATGGAGGTGTCTGGTGAGGAAATCTTCCTCAATGTCAATGACGCTGAGGAGGCTGCTGTAGTATCTACACCTGCCCCAAGTACATCAGCTGCCGTGAGAGGGAGGCAAAGCAGAAGGAGACCAGGACCGAGACCTTCCCGAGGATCCTCATTTCCAATGAATAGCAGGAACAGCTCTGGTTCTGGAAAGAGACATTTGTGTTCAATCTGTGGAAAGACGTTCCTTTGGCAGTCAAGCCTCTGCCTTCACATTCGGTCCAAGCATGGGAAGGGGAAAGAAGGTCTGAGTTGCAACACTTGCCATAAAACGTTTTTAAGGCGCAGTGACTTGGATGACCACCAGAATGTGCACACAGGGGAGAAGCCATACGCATGTCAGATCTGTGACAAAGCATACAGCCGTCGGAACGGTCTCCAAAGACACGCCAAGTCTTGCAAGGGAAAATTAACCCCAACGAATTCCTTTATCTGTGAAACCTGTGGAAAAAGCTTCACCAAGAAAAGTTACCTCCTAAATCATGCACATGCGCACTTGGATACAGCTATAAACAGGTACTTAACAAGCAACAAGAGTTTTAAATACAGAACATCATTGATTCGACACAACAGAAAGTGCCTGCCAAAGGCCTGCAGACGGAAGTCTGAATTTCATTTGATCAGCAAATATTTCCAAATACATGTATCTCAATTTTAACTCTAAGTTATTTTGCTTCGATTGAACACTGCAGTTGCAGTTACAGATGATGTTTAGAAATTACTCTATCACGTTTTTATGGGTTGTGAAAGAGTTGCTTTTTCTAAGTTGCAAGCTACACATGACATTGTAGGCCATTCTCTAGCAAGCGCCGTGTCTCGATCTGCATTTTGTTCATCGATCTGTGCCAGTGAAATCATGTGAACGACCGACATCCCAGTGAGAATTATCTCCAGTCGTTGCTTTCTGCACTCTCTTCTCAACATAATGTTCTTTTCAATCCAAAGTACACACATCGAGTCTGACTATTTCCATTGCCAATGTAATTGCGTCCCTTAGTGTTGACCATGTGTCCCTCTGTGTAGAGACACGCTGCTTGATTCTACACTAGCTGTGTCACGTGTAGCTTGCCTCAGTGTTTCCAAGCGCACGCAAAAAAAAGCAACTCTTCCACTACCATGGACACATTTCAACTCACCGCTGGGGTCATTAGTTTGCAGATGGAGGTGTCTGATGAGGAAATCTTGCTCAATGTCAGTGACGATGAGGAGGTTGCTGTATTATCTCTACCTGCTCCAAGTACATCAGCTGCCATGAAAGGGAGGCAAAGCAGAAAGAGACCAGGACCCAGACGTTCTCGAGCTGGAAAGAGACATTTGTGTTCAATCTGTGGAAACACATTCCTTTGGCAGTCAAGCCTCTGCCTTCACTTTCGGTCCAAGCATGGGAAGGGGAAAGAAGGTCTGAGTTGCAAAACCTGCCATAAAACGTTTTTAAGGCGCAATGACTTGGATGACCACCAGAATGTGCACACAGGGGAGAAGCCATACCCATGTCAGGTCTGTGACAAAGCATACAGCAGTCGGAACGGTCTCCAAAGACACGCCAAGTCTTGCAAGGGAAAACGAACGACAACGAATTCCTTTATTTGTGAAACGTGTGGAAAAAGCTTCACCAAGAAAAGTTACCTCCTAGATCATGCACATGCGCACTTGGATACAGCACGATACAGGTGCTCCAGATGCTACAAAAGTTTTAAATACAGAGCAACATTGATTCGACACAACAAAAAGTGCCGCCCAAAGACCTGATGAAAGTCTGAATTTCATTTGATCAGCAAATATTTGTAAATACATGTATCGCAATTTAGGCCAATCCCTAGCACAGTACGTGACTTTGCATGTGTTCGTCAATCTGTGCCAGTGAAATCATGTGAACGACTGACATCCCAGTGAGAATTAGCTCCAGTCTTTGCTTACTGCACTTTCCGCTCAATATTATGCTCTTTTCAATCCAAAGTACGCACATCGGAGCTGACTATTTCAATGAGCGCTTCTGGGGTGATAACGCGAGACAACTCCTGTGATCTTGCCGCGAGGTGGCGCCAGTTACCAGCCGAAAGAAAGAAGGGGCATAACTTTGGACTACAGTGAAAAATGTCACACGCTTTCCTTCTTTGCCACTACTAAAGCAAACGTGTGCAAGATTGTATGTTACACGCTTTGGAGCATGTGCAAGAACGGATTCAAACTCGAAATCGTCCCTCCAAAAGCCCCAAAATGCACACACAACTTTCATTTCTCCTGCTGTTATCATTTCTTCTCTTTACAAATTCTTCAACGCTGAGAATACTGAAAACGGCATCCTAGACGACAGTACTGTTTCCATACGCGAATTTAGCTGCCCTTGGAAAGTGGCAAGCTCACGAGGCCTGTTGGTATGAATCTAGAAGGACAGAGTTATGAACAAACATGACAAAGATCCCGAAAAGAACAAACATTTCGCTCATGTAGACACTGAAAGACGTCATGAAGAATGCGATGCTTCAAAAGATACAGACTGTGACGATGACTCTGACGTCATTCACATATACGGAGACGTCATTCATAGTTGTTCGGTCACTTCCATCAAAAAGTAGATCTCTCCACAATGGCTGCCCCTGTGTTCAGATTTGTCAAGCGTGAGTACGCAAACCGTGTTTGTTCTCTCCTCTGTTAAAGCTATGAGACATAAATGCTATTCAGACTTGGTCGTGTGACAGAGTTTTCTTCCACACTTGATTAGCTGATGTCTAACTCAGCCTGACGGCTTCGTTAGACAATCAACGTAATCTCGTGTGGAAGAAAACGTCTGTCACACGACCAAGCCTGAATAGCAGGTATTATAACACCCTTTTAACTTAAAAGAGTAAGAGTAAAACTCAATTCACACATGCATTCATTCATTCACGCACACATACATACATGTGATGCACACACATACACACAGGAACACAAATTCACACACCCAAACACTGAATACCAAACAGATTTTATATCAAGTGATCTTGGAATATTACTGTGCTTATCATAATTTGAGATGTAATCTCGAGTATTAATTACTCTCAATTAGTTACTTTTCTCTTTGAGGTCATCTGATTAGCAGAGATATCTCACCAGCAGTCTCCATGGCTGTAGGAATCCTGAAGGGGGGGGGGGGGGGGGGGGGGGGGGTCTAGTAGCTCAGTTGATAGAGAACTTTACTTGTGATTTTCAGATCACAGCTTCAAATTTGGGCTGTTTTAAACTTTCTGACTCAAAGACTGTATCAATACCCCATCGTTGTGGCATGACCATGTCAAAGACCTCAGTCATTCTTCCACAAGTACAGGTGGCTGATTATATCACCAAATCATGCACATACCTAGGTAGTGTGACTCTTGTTGCTGCCACGGGGACAAGGATGGATACCAAGCTGTGGGGCAACACCAAGCTCCTTGAACTGACAGCCCACGACCTCGAACTGACACTCCCACTTTATGAAATCACGGGGCAATCATGATATAGACACATGCAACCATCATCGAACGCTGAAGAAGAAGCTGCTAGCTTTTGACTGGGATGAAATTGCAATGGGATAATAAGGTAAAATAGAGTATGTCTGCTGGGCGGAGTGCCAAATGGATGCCACAAGGAGCATAATCGCCAAAGACGCTGGAAATCTTTTCACCATCAAAAATTTAGAGTGATTTTGGATTGTTCACTTCCACAAAGCAGAGTGTAAGCTTGAATCCTCCTCTCAATGTACATGTGATCAAGTGACTCAATACCCCTTGATGGTGGTGGGAATTCTCGAGGATTGTAACTTTCCAGCAGTCTGAGTCTGCTCTTCCTGCAGTAGCGTGTTGCTAAGTTCCAAACTGAGATCCACGATATAATCATAGGTAACTTATCACATTAAAACGATATGCAAACTGCATGCAATTCTTTATACCAAACGGTTGATTATTTTCCACAAAAATGAGTACCTTAGCAAGTAGTGGTGCTGATCAAAGCAATGGTTAAAATCACATTCAAGTAAAAGTGGTTTCATCAATGCAAAGAAAAATTAAATATATATCTATATACTGAACACTGTAGAGGGCCCCAAAGGGGGGGTATCATCACGATCACGAGAAGGGAAATTTTAGCTTTCACGATCACAGTTACCTTGATTTTTGTTTTCACGATCACAAACACCTTGACGAATAGAGGATCATAGAGTGAAACAGCTGTGAAAAATGTACGTTGAAAATAAAATGCTTTGCAATAATTCCCATCACGAAAACAAATGACGATCACGATCACGAGACTTGATTTTTTTGTCATCACGGATCACGGTCAAAGTCCCATCACGATCACAGAAATGGAAATTTCGGCAATCACGGTCACAGAAAGGTCAAAAAACGCCGATCACGATTTTTAACCCTTTGGGGCCCTCACTGTACAGCCCTGAAAGTCCAAAAAATGGTGTACTAGCCTTTGGTCAGTGATTCTGAAATTTTACTAGCCAAAGCAACAATTTGTTTCAGCAATTTTACTCGCATTTGGTGAGTAGATGAACATTTTAACTCACCAGTAACATGTTTCTACTCGCCATGGTGAGTAAAATACTCACCACTTTCATGCAGGCCTGCTATATTTCAAACTAAAGTTAAAAACAGGCTGTTGGGTATCTCTTATTATCAGCACACTTTAATCATTTGCTCCATATCTCTTTTATTATGCAATATCCAACACGCTGTGCACAGCACGAACTCTTTGCTGAATTAATTCCCCCAATAGACGATTTTCTGAAAAAAATCCGTCGGGCTTGTATGGGTTGTGGAAGAGTTACCCTTTCTTGCTAAACCTCTGCCAAACATTGGAGGGGCCAAACATTGGAGGGGCCAATCACTAGCGAGGGGAGTGTCGGAAACACGTGCTTCTGTTCCAGTCGACACTTTCCTTGCTAGTGATTAGCCCCAGAAAAGTCCTTTGTTTGTCAGAGATTGTGCAAGAAAAGGACACTCTCCCACAACACACACAAACCTGACGGAGTTATTTTCGTAATTCATCGATTGACACATGTGTCTCATGAGACAACTTGATTCAAAACAATTCTGCAGAGAGCCAGCAAGACAGTGTGTGCCCACATGGAAGGATGCTCTTAAAAGCAAGGATAGATCTGTGGTGATGCACGCAATTGCTTATACATATTCATGAGATGGACTATACCATTGACTGTTTTCCTATTGTTGCAGGCAAAATGCGCGGTACGTCTGTGATGTGTGTGGTCGGCAGTTCCACTTCCAGTCCAGTTTAAAGGCGCACGCTACTGTTCATGAAGACACCATTCCTTTCTCTTGCGAGGTCTGCGGCAAAGGATTCAAGGTAGAGGAAAAATCCAGTCTAAAAAATCTGTTTGTCTTTTTTCACATAGTTAGAGACTTTCTTTCTTTCTTTCTTTCTTTGGTGTTTAACGTCGTTTTCAACCGTTCAAGGTTATATCGCGACGGGGAAAGGGGGGGGGGGGGGGGGGGGATTGGAATCATAGAGCCACTTGTTAATTGTTTCTTGTTCACAAAAGCACTAATCAAAAAATTGCTCCAGGGGCTTGCAACGTAGTACAATATATGACCTTACTGGGAGAATGCAAGTTTCCAGTACAAAGGACTTAACATTTCTTACATACTGCTTGACTAAAATCTTTACAAAAATTGACTATATTCTATACAAGAAACACTTAACAAGGGTAAAAAGAGAAACAGAATCCGTTAGTCGCCTCTTACGACATGCTGGGGAGCATCGGGTAAATTCTTTCTCGTCCCAACCAATATGGGACTCCCCCTAACCCACGGGGGGTATAGTTAGAGACACGGGCGGGGATGTAGCTCAGTCGGTAGCGCGCTGGATTTGTATCCAGTCGGCCGCTCTCAGCGTGAGTTCGTCCTCACGTTCAGCGAGAGATTTATTTCTCAGAGTCAACTTTGTGTGCAGACTCTCCTCGGTGTCCGAACACTCCTGTGTGTACACGCAAGCACAAGACCAAGTGCGCACGAAAAAGATCCTGTAATCCATGTCAGAGTTCGGTGGGTTATAGAAACACGAAAATACCCAGCATGCCTCCCCCGAAATCGGCGTATGGCTGCCTAAATATAAAATTTCTAAAGTAAATTTTCATTTGATTAATATACTTACCCCAATCACATATTGCATTTGACTACGTCTGAGATGCTAGGTACTGAAAACGCTTACCCATCTAACACAACAAGGGGAAGCAAACCCATCACCAAAAAGGCAAACGTAGCCATGGTAACGAGAGGGTATCCCGGGAGTTACCTCCCCTCTAGTGGATACCACGTCACTTCCTACCACAACACGTGGCAACTCATACGACTTGAAGAAAACTCAAACCATAAGCGGGGCAGGCGGGCGGGCCTACGCTATGTGATTGGGGTAAGTATATTAATCAAATGAAAATTTACTTTAGAAATTTTATATTAAATTACATATTCTTACTCCCAATCACATATTGCAGATAACATCAACAAGGCGGTGGGAAAGAAAAAATTCAACTCCCATTAGAAACCCTGCCAGAAACTGGCCCGCTGCCCAAAAAGGCATGAAGGGCCCAGTGGGAAAGAAAAATTCTAACTCCCTCTAACACCCTTACCAGGAACTGGCCCCCTGCCAACAAGCCAGAAAGGGGCCAGAGAAAATCCTAAAAGACAGCCAGGATGTCGCTTAGACCAAACTTGCTAGAGACACCTTCAGAAAGCTGTGCCCCACCCTTCCTCCCCGGACCGCAAAGAAGGCGGCCCAGGGAGGAAGAAGAGCCCTGGATTACATGAACCCGAGCCAAGAGGAGGGGAAGACAATCTGACCCCCCCCCCTTTCTTGTTGGAAGGCTATGCCAAAGCCCGACAACAACTGAGCGATATAGGTCAGCTCCAGAGAAGAGCGACCAAACTCCGCGCAAAAAGAAAGAGAAAGACCTGAGTACAAAGTACCAGAGTCCGACCCGATGATAAAAAACTCAAAAAGAGCAAAAGCGTTCCGAAAGTTCCAAGAACGTGAAGAAACGCTCACCCCCCCTTAGCACACTGTCTGCTACTCTGTGTTAGAGTACAACTAACCAAGAAACGATCAAGGTACGCTTAGGAAGTGACGCAAGAAAACAACAGGAAAAACCCTGACTGCGATCTTTTGACATCGTCACCCCTAACGCATGCTAAAGAAGGGTGCCGTAAACGGCAGACCTGCTGCTCTCAAAAGAGATGGTAACCCGAAATCCTCTACCCGTTCGTGCCAAAGCAGAAAGGGATAGTACGAGGAAGCCGATACTTGCAACAAGCATAAGCACCCGAAAGTGCGGGAGTCACAGAGGGCAAAAGTCTAGAGTGACCAGTAACCATGACAAAAAAATGGCCCCCAAGCCATAGAGCTCGCAGTTCAGTCCGCTTGTAGGTAATTGAAACCGAATCAAGAACCCAAAGCCGAAAACACGACTGGTAAGCATACCAGACAAAGCGTGAAGCCGACCAGCCAAAAGACTCCCGAGACAAGGGGTCTCAGGAAAAGACTGGAAATTATATCCCAGATCAAATCAAGAGCCCTCCTGGGTTTGAGCGAAAGGCCCGAAAAAGCCTGTCCACGTCTGAAAGACTGAGGGACAAACACTGAGCCAACGGGCCAACACCATAAACATAGTAGCCTGTGATAGAAGGGTGACTGTAGCAAGAAACCCGACCGAACGGAAGTCGTACTGACTCACCTCAGAAAGAGGATGCAGAAAGCCTAGAAATCTACCGACACAGGCGCCGGAAATGCCATAGCTACCTGCGAAATGCAGGAGACAATCGCACAGGTCAAGACTAAAAGCCATAATGTCCGTAGGACAGCCATAATTCCGAAGTACCCGCCGTACGCAGGTAAACGAAAGAAAATAGGAACATTAGCCAGCTCACCCCCTTCCAGAAGGAGAGGACTGGCCAAAACTGAGAGAGAAGGTAAGCCACAAAGGATGACTCCTCCGACCTACATTGCCAAAGACAACGCCCCCTCAGAAAACTGAATGTAACCTCCGAGGACAACTCAAGAACAGCTTAAGTTAGGACGAAACACCAGAACAAGTCTGATCGCCGAGTAAGGCAGAGTCGGACCCAGCGACAGACAATAATGACCACAAAGGTCAATCGTTGTTCTAAAACCCTGACGTAACTAAGACGCCGGTAAGAGAACCACCTCTCCGGCCAGCCGGAAGTGCGACAGAAGCAGCAGCCCGTGGCTGAAACAACTGTTCGCCGCCTGAGGGCGGGCACCCGTAACCCCGAAGGGCAGAGAAGCGAGGATCAAGCACCTGATCTCCGCTCACACTGCTACGGAAAACCCCAAAAGATGTCTCTTCTCTAGCCACCAACTGAAGTCAGAGTGGCCGAGCGAAAGAAAATGCCGAAGTCACATCCACCAGAGGCAGAAAAAGTACACGGAATAACCGGAAAACCGGAAACGCGCGTACCAGAACATCGTACCAGCTGATACCCTGACTGACAGCGAGTCAGAAACAGCCAAATGACGTCCAAGACAACGGAACGGAATGGACAGAAGCCCCTCCCACCGGAAAGGTGACGAGACAACTACCCCGGCCGAGGAGCTGGAACGCCCGAAAGCGGCAGCCGTTCCTTTCTCCCAGAAAGCAACCGGAAAGAAGAGGAACAGTATATCCAGCCACAGCCAGAAATGCAAACCGACCAAGTCGCAGCATGCAAAAAATAAGGCTGCTGAGACTGAGGCCGGAAGCTGAAAAGCCCGGAAGCCAGTCTCCAGTCAACCCCAGCACAGCCACAGAGTGACCATGTGGTGAGAGACTTAATATTCCCAAGAGGAGGGTACCGGGAAGTAACGTCCGCCACGGCTGCAAGAATAGCCTTGAGCCTTGCCGGAAATCCCGACCATGTCCCTTCGCTGACCACCAACTGAACCTCAGAGTGGACTAAAAAGGACAAAGGCCGAAGCCATAAACCCAGCGGTGGGAGGAAGAACGGAATACCCGGAAACCGGAAAACCGTAACCCAGAAAAGGACCTCACTCATCCCTTGACCATGAGGAAAAGGGTAAGTAGACCACCCCTCCGACCGCAGGCCCGGGCGAGAGGCCGTGCAACGCCCTCCGGGCGAAGCACTGACTGCCCTGACCAAAGCACAGAGTGCTGAAAGCCGACTGCTATTGTTCCCTCTCTGACGTCCCACCGGAAGTGACAGAAAGAGGAACAGCATACCCGACCGAAGCCGGAAACGCCGCCGCCGAAACCACAGAAAGCGGAAACGAAGGCTGCGTAGGCTGAGGCAGGCAGCCATAAAGCCAGGAGGCCAGTCTGCGGCCCATCCTACCACCAACGACGGGGCGTACAAGTGAAGGAGGGCCTATTGCCAGACACTGTTGCCTTCTCCCTGCCATCCAAAGGGATTGCCAAAAAGAAGAACAGCAAACCCGGCCGAAGCCGGCTAGCAGCCGACGTAACCGTCACAACGGAAACGAAGACTGCAGAGGCTGAGGCCAAAGCCAGAAAGCCTGAAGGCCAGTGTGTGGTCCACCCAAAACCGAGCGTCAAAGCGAACCTGTTTAGGTGGACCTACGCTTTCAGTCAAAACCGAAAAGGCAGCCGCCGAGACCGCCACCGCGGAAACGAAGACTGCATAGACTGAGGCCGGAAGCCATAAAGCCCGAAGGCCAGTCTGCGATCCCCCGTACCCCGCCGCTACAGCGTACGTGGGTAGGTGGACCTATACTTCCGGCCGAAACCGGAACCGTTTATCCCGGCCGAAACCGGGAACGGCCGCCGCTGCCAGTCAACAAAGTCCGAACCTGCAACAGGAGTTCTTGTCAACTGGCCGCAAACCACCCGAAAACGCAGACGCCGAAACCGCCACCGCGGAAACAAAGACTGCAAAGACTGAGGCTGGAAGCCATCATGCCCGGAGGCCAGTCTACGGTCCCGCCATACACGGCAGCTGCAGCGTACGTGTGTAGGTGGACCTATAATTCCGGCCGAAACCGAAAACGCAGCCGCCGGAACCACAAGAGCGGAAACGACGACTGCATAGACTGAGGCCGGAAGCCAAAAAGGCCGGAGGCCAGTCTGTGGTCCATAAACTCACCGCAAACAGAGCGAGAAGTGAGAGAAGGACCTATACTTCCGGTCAAAACCGGAAAAACGCAGCCGCCGAAACCGCCGATAGCGGAAACGAAGACTGCATAGACTGAGGCCGGAAGCCATAAAGCCCGGAGGCCAGTCTGTGATCCATACCCTCACCACACAAGCTGAGCGGGAAGTGAGAGGAGGACCTATACTTCCGGTCGAAACCGGAAAGACGCAGCCGCCGAAACCGCCGATAGCGGAAACGAAGACTGCATAGACTGAGGCCGGAAGCCATAAAGCCCGGAGGCCAGTCTGTGATCCATACCCTCACCACACAAGCTGAGCGGGAAGTGAGAGAAGGACCTGTGCTTCCGGCCGAAGCCGGAAATGCGGCGACCGTAAACGGAAGCTGCTGCTGAGCATCAAAGCCCCAGACATTCTGGCTGGGACTGACGCTAGCATAAAGCACAGACTGGTTACCAACGTCCAAAGCCGAAACGGGAGGACGAGTCACCAGTAGAATGCAGAGAGTGACTCTGCCCAATTGACCTGTCTCCCGGCAGGGAGTGTCCCGACGCCTCACGAGGGCTGTGGGACCAGGTCAACTTACTTGAATGGCCTGCGAAGAAGGCGGAAACGGCAGAGGCAGGAAGCTGCACTCCAGAACCGGAAGCCACAGCTAGCAAAGCAAGGGACTGCACAACCCCAAAGGAAGAAGGCAGCGCAGAGCTGACGAAAAACGGAAGAGCGCTGCATCTCCCGCTGGCCAATGTATCGGATATCTGAAACAAGAGATATATAGCAAAGAGGACCAAGAGCCCCCTAATCCGGAGCCAACAAAGAGAAGGCGGCGAAACAACGGCCGAGCTAGACGTACAGCAGTAGTCGAACTCGGAGGAGAAAAAGTCACCGAAAAAACAGTGTTGAGGGCTTCTTACGAAGCCCCAACACCTAGCTAAGCAGAGGACGACTTGGGCTTGTTACATTACCCCTAACGTCGGCCTTAACCCCTTTCGCTCGTCTGAGTCAGCCATGCTGACTAACCAAAACGAACAAGGCAAGACAAAAATTTACTGAAAAACGTACGTTCAAAACGGACAGAAAACTCAGTAAACAAACAAAACAAAGAACGTGCAACGAACACAACTACCGAGCTTGCAACTACATGAGAAGACAAGACCGGTACATGCCAAACAATAAACATCAGCAAAGCTAACGAAAATACAAATGGCGGCACGCAACAGCTACTGATAACACAAGTCTCACGGACGAACTATCAGTAACAACACAGAAAGGACGTTTGCAAACAACAAACCAAAACAAGAACGGCTCACCAACTGGAGCCAGCACAGGTGAAAGACAGGTAAAACGTGGCAGGCAGGTGAGAAGTCTCACCAAGATAGCCACTGTCAGCGAAAAATTCAGGACACCCTCTCTCTAGGACGCTGAAAGATCGTATGAGTTGCCACGTGTTGTGGTAGGAAGTGACGTGGTATCCACTAGAGGGGAGGTAACTCCCGGGATACCCTCTCGTTACCATGGCTACGTTTGCCTTTTTGGTGATGGGTTTGCTTCCCCTTGTTGTGTTAGATGGGTAAGCGTTTTCAGTACCTAGCATCTCAGACGTAGTCAAATGCAATATGTGATTGGGAGTAAGAATATGTAATTTAATGGCGGGGTAAAAAACGGTCATACACGTAAAATTCCACTCGTGCAAAAAACACGAGTGTACGTGGGAGTTTCAGCCCACGAACGCAGAAGAAGAAGAAGTTAGAGACACAATTTAGCTTTTTTTTCATGCATGTTCAGGAACTCTACCTTTAGACCCCCCACAGTCTGACTAATGATCCGGTCTTTTAAGGAGCAAGTCTATCTATAGCAGAATATGAACAAGGTCTTGGATGGAATGGAGGTAGTTTCTGGTTGCTGTGAGCAAGAGACAGCAGCTCTAAAATCACCTCCCCATGTTGAGATTGATACAGCGGATGAGCCTTTGCATGAGCCAATCACTGAGTCAGCAACGACACCCAAATTGTGTAAAAATCTTCACTCAGAGAAAGATTTATTATCACCTCATCATGTTGAGATTGACTGCACAGAGTCGTTGACCCTTCTCATGACTCCAGCACAGAATCAGCGACACCAAAGGTGTGTAAAAATCTTCACTCAGAGAAAGCTTTACCAGCTCACCATCGTGACCATGTTAAGATTGACACAGACATTAACCCTTTTAATGACTTGATCACAGAATCAGCGACACAAAAGTCATGTAAAAATATCTGCTCATGCATGTCCTGACTGCGGGAAGAGGTTTCAATCCATTTCATACCTGTCGGAACACAGGAGACGGAAGCATGGCTACTAAGACGGGGTGAGTTTACACATGCCATATTTGTGGCAAGCCCTTCATGAGAACAAAAGACTTTCAGTCGCACCTCAACATCCATGAAGGAATAAAACCGCACAAGTGTGACATGTACGAACAATCTTTTACAAACAAGAGGAGCCTGACTCGCCATGCTTGCTGCAAATGTGAGGGAGGCATTGAAAGCAATTTTATTTGCACCGTGTGCCAGAAGATCTTTTCGTCCACAACTACGCTTCGGCAGCACATGCATAGACATGATGCCGTCCTTCAGTTTTCGTGCCCCAGATGCCAGGCAAGGTTTATCTTTTTTAAGTGGCAAGCTACACATGACATCGTAGGCCAATCTCTACCAAGCGACATGTCTCCACATATGTACGTCAATTTTTGCCAGTGTAATCATGTGAACGACTGACATCCCAGTGAGAATTAGCTCCAATTACTTTGCTCTCTGCACTCTCTGCTCAGTATAATGCTCTTTTCAATCCAAATTAAGTACACACATCGGAGCTGAATATCTCCATTGCCGATGTAATTGCGTCCCATAATCATTAATGTTGACCACGTGTCCCGCAGTGTAGAGACACGCTGCTTGCTAGTGATTGCAGGCCCACACTGGCATGTGTTTCCAAGCTTACGCAAGGAACAGCAACTCATCCACAACCCCCCCCCCCCCCCCCCCCCCAGACACTTTTTGTCGCTGCAAGAAAGCAACGCCACAACGCAACACCGGCAGTGACCACAACAACAGACTTTCAGTGCCCTATCTGCTCCAGACTCTGTGCTTTCAGACTTATTAGGCTTGCAAAACCACCTCCGAGTACAGGGCGGGGATGTAGCTCAGTCGGTAGCGTGCTGGATTTGTATCCAGTTGGCCGCTCTCAGCGTGAGTTCGTCCCCACGTTCGGCGAGAGATTTATTTCTGAGTCAACTTTGTGTGCAGACTCTCCTGGGTGTCCGAACACCCCCGTGTGTACACGTAAGCACAAGACCAAGTGCGCACGAAAAAGATCCTATAATCCATGTCAGAGTTCGGTGGGTTATAGAAACACGAAAATACCCAGCATGCTTCCTCCGAAAGCGGCGTATGGCTGCCTAAATGGCGGGGTAAAAACGGTCATACACGTAAAAGCCGTGGGAGTTTCAGCCCATGAACGAACAAGTTCACAAGTACACTGATAAGTTGCACTGCAGTTCGACCCGCTAACAACCACTGGTGTTAAGTAACAGTTACTGTAAACATTAAACTGAAAGTTTATGTTGTTCCAAAGCAGAAGCAAAGATTTGTATATATGCATGGTATAACTGAAGTAACTATAAAACTCACTGCATGTTTAGTCGGGATTACCTGTTCAGTGTAGGGGATCCTTTTGAGGGATCTGCTTATTTGAGTTGAGCTATGTTTCAGGTTGTGTATGTGTCTCTGTGTGTTTGTGTGTGTTCCTCTGTGTGTGTTTGGTTGTTGTACATGTATTTTGGTTTTGGTTTACACATATGTACACTGATATAGTATTATCTTCAAATATCTCTGTGTGTGTGTGTGTGTGTCACTGTGAGTGTGTGTGTGTGTGTGTGTTGTGTGTGTGTGTGTGTCACTGTGAGTGTGTGTGTGTGTGTGTGTGTGTTAAGAATTGCTCCATTTTGATTGTATATTTATTGACTATTTTGTGTGTACATAGACATTGTTACAAAGTTGATGTTTTGTTGTTGGTTTTTGTAAGTTTATTTTCTATTATTATGTTAGCATGTATTTGTACATGAATAAAGTGTTTTTTTGGTGTGTTTTTTTTATAGATTTATGCATCCAATCATGTCTTTATTTTTAAGTTTTGAAATGTATCTGATGTGAAGTAATGAATGAATAAAATGATAACTTTTATCTAATTTTTCATCAGTTTATCTATTTATTTGGAGGTATTGAAATGTTGGTGTTGTTTTTGGGGTTGTTTTTTTGTTTTTTTGCCAGGCTGTGCGCTTTTTCAGTTTTTGTCAAAGCGCGTACTCTGATGCATGTGGTTTTTGTTGGTTAAATTGCACATGCATATTTGTTTGACCTATTTGTTGCTTGTTATGTTTGAAGAATTGTTTGTGCAGTTTTTACGTTCTTGGTATTTATTTCTTCATTTCTTCTTTCTTTCTCACTTCTGTACTAATTTACGCAACATTGTCCAGTTCCTCTCTGGCTCAGACTCTGTGACCTCTCTAATGTATTGGATTTGCTTTAATTTTTTAATTTGATTTTCAGTTTATTTATGTTTATTTTGTTTCATTGGCTCACGTAAGTGTAGCCTATGCGATCGTAACTTTGTCTGTCTGTGCGTGCGTGTGTGTGTGTGTGTGTTTGTGCATGTGTATGTCTGTGGTAGAAACTCTAACATTTGAAGACGTCACATTACATTGACGACACATTATGACGTAAGAGGGTTAGACGTCACGCGAAGGAAGTACTGAAAGTCTCGGTCATTATTATTTTGAGCGCGCCGAGACTAGTTGGCAGTCGTGTCCTGTAAGTAGGCTACATGCAGACAGAGTCAGATCTAGTGTCTCGCTTTCTTGCACAGTTTCACCTATGCTCTTTCTGTGTGTGTGTGTGTGTGTGTGTGACGGAGTGATTGAGTTTGTGTTACTGTTTGTCGATTTCTTACGTGAGCCTTGATGGCTTCGCCTCTTGTTTTTCAGTGTTTTATTAGTTTGGCTTAATTTTGTTTCTGTTTTGTTGAATATATAGCTTGTGTTTTGGTTATATTGGACTGCTCTTACCAGTTACCATGTTTTGCCAATTACTATATTTGGAACCCACTCTGGCACTTTTCTCTGTTCCCATATCAATGGCTATCGTGTCATTTTTTAAGAAAACTCTTTTCACCAGTTCTAAAATAGGCTTTAGAAAAAGCCAAGTCAGTTTGCGACCCATCAGTATCTACAAAAAGGGATCCGCTTTATGCTAGATTAAGTTTGAATGTTTCAGAGGGATCATTACTTTATTTTTACAGTACTCATGGGCGCGGCATGAGAAATAAATGACATGACATAGATAATCTCACTTTTGGCTAATGACACATCTATGCAAAGACAAAGTCTTGAGTTCTTTGACTGAAATACTGTTCAGTGATATGTGTCGTTAGATTTATGTGTCATTGCCAAAAAGTCAGTTTACTGTTAGTTTAGTGTCCTGGCCCTTTTCCAATTTTGAATAGAAAACTTAGTTGGTTCAATTCTTTCAAACATGTGGGGGTGGGGGGGGGGGATAGAAAATAGAAAAATATAAGTTTTTTCATGAATGTTGTTGTCATTTATTTCAATCGCTACAAATCCGATTTCTTATTTTGGGGTTAGGAACTGAATTAGAAATTATGCCATGAACAATAGTTTCAGTTCTTTCATCTACTGATCTAGAAATCCACTTTCTTGTTTTACAGCTGCTAGCGTCACTGTACTCTCACCGCTACACACACTCGACAGAGACGCCGTACCAATGCAGCATCTGCCCCAAAACCTTCAAGTGCAAGAGTCAGTGCTTGGTGCATGAACAACGGCACACCGCTACAAAATCATTCATCTGCGAAACTTGCAACGCCACATTCCCTGATAAAGGAGGGTTGGACAAACACACGAGGACAATTCACTCGCCAACAAAAGTGTTTCAGTGTACTATCTGTGGAAAGACTGGAACGAGAAAAGACAACATGCGCACGCACATTAAGAGCCATGGACGAGACTGGAGCACTGAGCAAGTCAATGCTTGCATCAAACAGTTTTCCAACTAGTCTTATTAAAAAGTAGATAATGTGATGTTTTTAGTTGCTTTGAATCCGTAAAGCGATAGACATTTTTCTAGACAAGACTTAGCCTCAAAGACCTTCCTGTGTAAACGATTAAGCTCACTATCTCAGGTCTAACCAGGCTTTTACATGGGATAAGGTTCAATATACCTCCACTTGGTCACATACCAAAAATCATCCTGTGCAAGTGAGGCTTTATTTACAAACACATTTCTTAAAAAGGCTTTTGTGCCTTTAAGAAGACTAGCCTAGCTAGCACTTACATTCTGAGATCTGTTCGCGCTTGTGTAATTATAAACTGTCAGTCAGCTCAATGCTATTTAACAACCCATGTTAGAACTATCAAGCAGTCAAATGTGCTTATGCTATTTATTTTTTTAATGTGTAAGTTCTCTATTTAGTTGTACAATGAATATTTTTAATTGCTCAAATGGTGAAATATTAGTAGTGCATATAGTGCCATACAAAAGCCAGAAATGTCCAGTCTTTTTCAGGACACAGAATGGTCTTATGTCAGTGATTCGTTTTTATTCCATGACAGCTAGGTCAGGTGGAAAAGTTTCATTCATAGTTTTGTGCATTTTCATAGACTGTGCTAGGTCTTCCCTCTTCTGCAAGACTTATGAATTCAACGAGCAAGCCAGGTTTTTTGATTTCGTAGGTGTTTTCAAAGGCCTATTAGTTATCCTTTGTGATGGCAGCGAATTTCCTCAACTCCCTCTTTTTACAGTTGACAGCTCACTGTGAGTGTATGATTTACACACTGTTTTAGTGTTGGGTGAAGCTGGCTCTTCTTGCGATATGTTTTGCTGACATATATTTGTGGTAAAGGGAATAATACAGTAAGAATGCTCTTGTTGTTGATATCTAAAAATAATGAGATGTTACATGGACACACACACACACATACACAGAATGTAACACACACAGTCTCACACACACGCATTCAGTCACACACACACACACATATACACAAACACATTCCAGTCCAAATGCATGAGCAGCTTTTGTGTAAATTGAATTTGTAGTTATTGTTTACTGAACAAAGACATGATGCAAACTCACAGACTTCTTTGTTTGTATGCTTGAATTACATCTTACACAATAAAAAGGTATTCTCACACACTCTCTCTCCTCCTTCGACTTGTTCTCTCTCTCTCTCTTCCAAAACAGCGCCACTTTACAATAACAGATGTCTTCGTAAAACAAATGTGAAGCATCTGTTTGCACAAAAGCGAGAGAGAAAACATTAACAAATCGGATTTATATCTTGCCAACCAAGATTTGGCAGCCCTAACAATCGCATTACACACATTAATGAACACAGGCACCTGAAACTAACAACTTCATTTAAAGTGGTATTGGTAATTAAAGGTAAAACAAATCACCTAAAAAAATACAACAAAACATTGCAGGAATGAACACAGATGAGTAGACCAAATGTGCACAGCAAAATTATTGCAAAAAAAAAAGTTTCAACTGTTATTCTCCTACAGATGTTTTGTGCCTTTCTGTGTTGAAGTCACCCTTCCTTACAATATATCTACGCAAAAAAATCACAAATATCAAACTGTGTTCCCATCCCCTTACATTTAACTTCCTCCAGCAGCTTTTGTAACCAGCTTATGGATCAACAAAAATGCTCGCATTTGTATTTAACAAACAAACCTAAACACGTACAACAACAAAATTGAAAAGCTGTTCTCGCCGCACCCCCCTCCCCATAGACAATTTTCCAACCAAAACATTAATCCACAACAGACACCTTAGCAGCCCTGAACTTAAAACGCGGCTACTTAGCGGCCGGCTGTGCTGACAACTGTCCCAGCTGCAGCCCTGAACTCAAAACGCGGCTACTTATTCGCTGTGCTGACAACTGTCCCAGCTGCAGCCCTGAACTCAAAACGCGGCTACTTATTCGCTGCGCTGACAACTGTCCCAGCTGCAGCCCTGAACTCAAAACGCGGCTACTTATTCGCTGCGCTGACAACTGTCCCAGCTGCAGCCCTGAACTCAAAACGCGGCTACTTATTTAATGTGCTGGCAACTGTCACAGCTGCAGCCCTGAACTCAAAACACGGCTACTTATTCCATGTGCTGGCAACTGTCACAGCTGCAGCCCTGAGCTCAAAACGCAGCTACTTATTCTCTGTGCTGACAACTGTCACAGCTGCAGCCCTAACTTAAAACGCGGCTACTTAGTGTCTGTGCTGGCAACTGCAGCCCTGAACTTAAAATGCGGCTGCTTAGTGAATGATTTGTAATGCATTTAATATCAGTCTTTCCTGCCCGTCACATTATCGTTCTAATTAATACAAGAGGCATACCACACTGATTCATCTGATCTGTCACACATCGAGTCGGACCAATTTCTCTTAACAAAAAATGCAAGCTTCTCATCCTTCCTGGCAATAAGAACCTTAGAAAGTCTCACAGCAACTCATTCACACCTCTGACTCATGAAACTTAACTCTCCATCACATAAAATCCTCGGGCTGCTCTGTGAAGTGCATGCCGCGCTCCTGGAGCGCTTTACGCTTACGCTCCTCCTCCTGCTCCTTGGCGATCTGCATCTCTCGCTGCATGTCCAGGATGACGTCGATGGAAACCTCCTCTAGCGGCAGATTCTTCTCGTTCTCTGTGTCCTGCCAACACACATTCACCATGACCGTGAGTAATTTCCCTTGACAGGTTGAACGACTTATAACAAGTGTCCTTATATATATATATCGATGATTATCCTTATTACCTCAGGTCAATGATGTCGATGTTTATCCCTTATTATCAAAATGCAGTGACAAGCTGATTTTCTGTGTCCTTCAGGCAAGCATTGACAAGGATGGTGAGCTATTTTCCTTGACAAATGGAATTACAACATATGCTTCAAATCATTCCTATTACATACATGTATCAAAGTGCTTAAAAAAAACCATTACCTTTTATCACTTTCCCGATTCAAGTAATTCAAATAATAACTGGAGGTTTTTTTTCTTTTGCAAACTTCTGTACTTAAACTCTGCTGGCCGATGGTAAGCATATTTATATACTTCTATATTTGCCCCCCCCCCCTTAAACGGCCACCTGCAAAACGTGGACGCGGACACTAATTTTCGGTCCCAACAGAAGGTCATACCTGCAATGTACGGACAGACCATCGTCAAATTTTCACCACAACAAAATCGATACAAAGGTCATAGCCGCAGAGGCGTGATGACAGTCACTGACAACTTGAGTGCACGTGTACCCATCAGGAGGGGGGTAGTTTTGGTCACGAATGGAGTACATGCGAAGATACCAACATGAAAATGCACTATGCTCTTTATTCTTGTCTGTTGGACGTAAACAACAGAAGCCACAGTCCATGAAGGTCCTGAGCGAAAGAGAGTGAAAAATCAGCCACAGTTCTCAGCATCGCGTGTCTGTGTGTAACCTCTTTCATTGACAAGATACTCTTGTTTCCCCTCAGCCTAGCTTGACCAGTGAGTCCGTTGCCTAATCTGTGATTAACCCTTCAGTTGTCTTGCTTGTCAAAAGGTAGACACAGTCGCCAGGTGGTTTTGCTCTGAGTGAACAGTGCAGTGACACCTCTCTGGCCACAGCCCCAAACAGTACATGGCTGGGGGAAGGGAGAGAGGGGGAGGGGGGTAGCTGCCCGGTGGCTAAACTCAGTGGGGTGTCTGGCGTCACTGTCAGCAGGAAGAGCATTGGAGAGAAATAAAGAGGTGTACTCTTCCACACAATTTCCAAGCATCAGTTGTCACGCTTAGGGTAGGCAGTGAGGGAGAGTGAGAGCGGTGTTGTGTACAGTGTATTTCCCACTGAAGAGTGAAAAGTCACTGCCACATGATCGGCATGCAGTCACAATAAAGCCAAACAAGAAGAAAATAAATTACATGGTTATGACATGCAGCTCTATCTGCTGCTTTTTATTCAAACTGGTTTTCAAGCTTATCCTCGCAAAGCATCTGCACACGTGCCTCTGTGCTGTGTTTGTGTGGCTGCTTTCGTATGTCAGTGCATGGTGAGTGTGTTCACTGCCTTGAGGATTTATTTTATCTCTTCTTTTTAACACCATTCGAGTTATACAAATCATTTTTTACAGAACGTTTAAATAAATATTAGGAGTTTGTTGTTATTGTTTGGTAACCACAAGAAGTGGTTAGCATAGACTCAATCCTGTTGTTTGTGTGTCTCTGTGTGAGTATGGGGGAGGGGGTGGTGTGGTCACCCCTCCCCTGACCGGCCACCTGCAATGTACGGACAGTATTGCTTTGGCCCAAGGGTGTCCGTTCATGAGAGGGACTGCTGTACATCATTTAAAAAAATAAAAATTAAAAAATAGACGCTGAAAGTGAAATCGAGTCACCTTTGCAATTTTGTGTGTGTTTCTTCTTTTACTTTTAAATAAAGACCTGCTTAAACACCCAAAATAAACAAAGGGTGGGAGGGGTTGTGGAAAGGGCAGGGCCAACCAGAAGACTTGAAACTGACAATGCCTTTTCAAGGTATGAAAACAACGTCAATTTTGTTAAGCCTGTATCTGTCATTCGAAAAAAAGCTCAAGCTCATAAGAAGCAAACAAGTAGAAGTTGACAAATCAGTCTTCCTTCTTTATACTTCTAGTGTTGCCCAGTACAAACAGAGAAGGAACACCAAATAAAGCAGAAACTGAAAAAAGAACTGAAGAACTGACCACTTCACCGAGCAGCACAACATTCTCCCCTCTGACGATGAAGATGCCTCGTGGAATGTCCCCATACTTCTTTCCCACATGGATCCTCTCTATCGTCCTGTGCAGCACTAAGTTTGCTGTAACATAACAAAAATTGTATGAAAAAAAGTGTTGTTCTAGACCAAGAGAAAATGTAGGACAATTGGAACTGGACTGAAAATATGTCTTGGCTCCCCCCCCAAAAAAATTTTCAGTCAGAAGAGCTTCTAGTCCTACAATCGGACGTACAGTTGACCAGCCAGGGGTCTGAACAATGTGTCACATTAAAAAAGTATGTGTAATCTGTAAGTGACTGTTTACACTGAGTGAGAGGCCTCAGAGAACAGCACTGATGAATGTTCTGTGACATTAACTTGATTAAGCTGGTCAAAGTTTAAAAAATGCAGAGTCTGTCAGACTTAATAATCCCTAGAAAAAAACAATACACTGTATAGTGTATTCTAGAATAATTAGACACTTGAAGTAAGTTAAACATAAACATTTAAATAATTTAAATAATAGTCTAAGCTTCCTTGCCACACAAAAATGAGTGATGTGATTGTGAAAGATTATTGATTACATTTCTATAATTTTTCCATTATGTAATTAGCTTTTAGGTATACTTAACACTGTTTCATTTATCAACCTCTCCTGGTATACCTCTTTATACCAGTGTCTCGAGGAGGCTTGGAGGGCAAAGCACATGTATGTGTTCTGCGCGAACTTAGAATCCGGTTTCATTCTAGAATGGACCGGGTCCAGGTTGGAATTCTAACCCTGCGCAAGTACAGGGGTGCCATTCTAGAATGAAACCCTTGTTGCTGGTCCATTCTAGAATCGGCCGTGCGCAAGGTTGGAATTTGGGTCCAAGTTGGAATAGTCATTTCAGTTAGACTATCACACAGCCAAAGCCACAAATGTGGATTTTCTGTTTGTTTTTGTTTTTTGTGTGTTTGGTTGGGTTTTTTTTCTCGGGTTTTTTACACTTTACTCAAAGACATTGGGATTGTGATGTTCTGAAAGTGATTACGATTTTGAGAGACACTCAGCACTGATCGCTACGAACGGAAATTTCCGGACTGACAGTGTTTTGCCGATCTCGCTTGTAACTTTTAATCGTATTCATATACATGAAGTTGGTCTTCTGAACTGTGAAGATATAATGTCAACTTTTTTTTAAACCTGTGACAACAGCTCTATAACTCACTCTGTCCTTCTGTTGGTCTGTCTGTCGGTTAGTCGGTCTGACCGTCTGTCTGTCTGTCTGTCAAAAAAATTGTCAAAAAAACGGACATTTCCGAGAGGGAGACAGCGCTGACATTGCAAGCGGCCGCAACCGGCTCTCATCACAAAAACAACTGCCCTGCAAACAATACCGCCCTGGTAGTCCCCCTTGCTATGGTCTGCCTTTGTTTATTGCGTACTCAGGAGTGTCAACTTTCTTGACATGACATGACATCGCAAGATCGCCAAAGGATTTTTTCAGGGGTAGACAAATCAGCCCCATTTTATCAAAGGGAAGGTGCAGGTGGAGATAATTCAAGGGAAGACAACTCTGTCTTTCCTACAAACATTACGGCCCCCTTTATTCAAGGGTTTCATTCTAGAATGGCACCCCTGTACTTGCGCAGGGTTAGAATTCCAACCTGGACCCGGTCCATTCTAGAATGAAACCGGATTCTAAGTTCGCGCAGAACATATGCATCACGTACGCCATCAGCGATTCTGACAGTGACAAGAAAAGGTGTGCTTATATAAAGGAGCTTCGATAGCAATTAGCATAAATCATTAAGAATTTCAAACAGAATGAGGCAGAGCGATGCTAAGATATCAAATAACCAAAGGGAAGTAATCTCTCTTAATGCATACGACATGTGTAATAGAGTAAGCGAGAGTTGTACGAAACCTTTTCTCCTGGCACCTGAGAGAATAACAAGCATTGAAAAGAACAAGCGACTTTCATCCTCATTAAATCATAACAAGAAGAGCAAACGCTCGATCGAGTCACTTTCGCAGTTCTGAATATTATATGAGGCATCAGATGGACAGGAAGAAATTGCTATTCACAACACAATGAGTCACGTTCACATAAAATTTGAGCCCGGTCACTTTTATAGTTTCCGAGAAAAGCCCAACGTTAAGTTGTGTGTTACCGAACAGAAAAGGCTAGTTATCTCCCTTGTTTTTCTGATAACGTTCGTAAAAGGCTACAGATGTAAATACTTTGATGTAAAGAATAATCCTACAAAGTTTCAATCACATCCGATGAACTTTGTCAAAGATATAAAATGTCTAATTTTTCCTTTGACGCTGACCTGTGACCTTGAAAAAGGTCAAAGGTCAACGAAACCATCGTTAAAGTGTAGAGGTCATTGGAGGTCACGACTAAACAAAATATGAGCCCGATCGCTTTGATAGTTTCCGAGAAAAGTCCAACGTTAAGGTGGTGTCTACGGACGGCCGGCCGGATGGCCGGCCGGACGGCCGGCCGGACAGACTAACACTGACCGATTACATAGAGTCACTTTTTCTCAAGTGACTCAAAAATGGCTCTCACATACCTAACCTGTGGTTTGCCCCCCCACGCATGCATGCTTGTGACTTTATTCATGAGAGGTGGATAGCACTCAATAGCAGAAATAAACAAGTCGCGTAAGGCGAAAATACAACATTTAGTCAAGTAGCTGTCGAACTCACAGAATGAAACTGAGCGCAATGCAACGCAGCAAGACCGTATACTCGTAGCATCGTCAGTCCACCGCGCACGGCAAAGGCAGTGAAATTGACAGGAAGAGCGGGGTAGTACTTGCGCTGAGAAGGATAGCACGCTTTTCTGTACCTCTCTTTGTTTTAACTTTCTGAGCGTGTTTTTAATCCAAACATATCATATCTATATGTTTTTGGAATCAGGAACCGACAAGGAATAAGATGAAAGTGTTTTTAAATTGATTTCAAAAATTTAATTTTGATAATAATTTTTATATATATATTTAATTTTCAGAGCTTGTTTTTAATCCGAATATAACATATTTATATGTTTTTGGAATCAGCAAATGATGGAGAATAAGATGAACGTAAATTTGGATCGTTTTAGAAAAAAATATTTTTTTTTACAATTTTCAGATTTTTAATGACCAAAGTCATTAATTAATTTTTAAGCCACCAAGCTGAAATGCAATACCGAAGTCCGGGCTTCGTCGAAGACTACTTGATCAAAATTTCAACCAATTTGGTTGAAAAATGAGAGCGTGACAGTGCCGCCTCAACTTTCACGAAAAGCCGGATATGACGTCATCAAAGACATTTATCAAAAAAAGGAAAAAAACGTTCGGGGATATCATACCCAGGAACTCTCATGTCAAATTTCATAAAGATCGGTCCAGTAGTTTGGTCTGAATCGCTCTACACGCACGCACACACGCACGCACACACATACACCACGACCCTCGTTTCGATTCCCCCTCGATGTTAAAACATTTAGTCAAAACTTGACTAAATGTAAAAAATAAAAAACTCACTATCAGAAATATAAAATACACAAATCATGTTTCCCTGAGGAAGACACACTCAATTCATCTGGTGAATAAAGACATTTATCCTACATACGTGAGAGAGACACTCGTGAGATAATAATCGTTCAAATCACACGTGTGTATATCATCATGTAAATGAGGTCATGTCAAGCAAGTCTGGCAGGGACCTGTTTTTCCAATGCTTATGATGCCAAAGTCACCGAGACAAACATCATTATAGAAGAAAAAAATTGCGCTCGCTAAGATTGCACAAGGCTTTAGAAGAGATCGAGGTTCCAAAACAAGCGTCTTCAATTTAGCTGTCTCGACGGCAGGACATTTTTAGTAAAATACACGTAAGTACAGTATGTAGGATAAACAGAATACTACATAGCTTGCTGTATCGTACCAGATTTACACTCGTTGCTTTTTCAAATAGTGAACTGCGAGCGAAAAAAACAACTCGTGTAAATCTGGTACGACACAGCAAGCCATGTAGTATTCTCTATTAACACTTTCTACCCCACCTATGTTAACCCATTTTTGTTTTAGCCGAGACCAGCTGCGCTGCAGCAGGCCACTCAGAATTGTAGTAACCGTGTATTAACTGTGTATCAACACGCTGGAATGCAGGCATTAGATGGATGTTACAGGAAGCGACTGAAGCTAACAGTCTGAGCGAATATATCCGTACCTGGTCAGATAGAGCCATATGAGTGGGTACGGATATCCGTACCTGGGAGACAATGTATCGTCTGAAACTGTGTAAGAGATTAACACGTATTATATATTGGACATGGTGGGGATGTAGCTCAGTCGGTAGCGCGCTGGATTTGTATCCAGTTGGCCGCTGTCAGCGTGAGTTCGTCCCCACGTTCGGCGAGAGATTTATTTCTCAGGGTCAACTTTCTGTGCAGACTCTCCTCGGTGTCCGAACACCCCCGCAAGCACAAGACCAAGTGCGCACGAAAAAGATCCTGTAATCCATGTCAGAGTTCGGTGGGTTATAGAAACACGAAAATACCCAGCATGCTTCCTCCGAAAATGGCGTATGGCTGCCTAAATGACGGGGTAAAAAATGGTGATACACGTAAAATTCCACTCGTGCAAAAAAAAACAAACACGAGTGTACGTGGGAGAACAAGAAGAAGACCGCAGAAGAAGAAGAAGATATATTGGACATACAGTAAAATCATATGGTATTGGCAGTCAGTACATACCAAACTGGTCGATACTACGCAGATAACCAATAAGAGTGCGGCCATCTCGCAACACCACAAGTAACTTTTCTGCAAAACAAAACAAAACAAATAATACTGAAGAATTGTCACCAATTTAGTCAGTGTATTACTGTATACATGCACTATCAAGTATTATAGTACATAATCTTTTCACTTTCACGGTTTCGCTGCTTTCAGTGTTGGAAAGTAAGCTAGCTTATAAATGGTTGTCAGGCAGAACACTGTGTACTGTTTATCAAGAACAGCAGCTTCTCTAAAACAAAGAACAGTGTGTACTGTTTATTGAAACAGAGTGACCAAATATGTATGAAGGGGTGATTTCCGACTGTAGTCACTAGCGTGTACTCGTTCAACTCCTGCTGAGCCATGAGGCAACAAATGTATATATATATACATATATATTGTCATTTGACATGGGCATAGGATCAGTTCTTCAAAAACACAAATAAGGAAAACAAATCAACTGTAAGTTACAACATGTTGTTACAAGGAAATACGAGGCACTTACTGTCAATTTCTTCCACTAAACTTGCCGTGCCAGGTAAGTAGCCACTCATTTTTCTGGGGTTAGACCTCTGTCTGCAAGAGCTGAACACGAGAAATTCCAGAAACTACAACATCTTCAAATGTAGCAGTTTATATTGTACAACCAAATGCGAATAATGCTGTTTGATAACAGCACTTTAGTAAATAGTTCCCTGAATCATTTAAGTTTAGAGTATAATTTATTCGGCACACATGCATTATTTATTAAATTGCCTATGTGAACGTATTGATTATCTTTGGAGCACGCAATAATAACGTAAAACTTATATGGTTCAATCGGTCTGACTATTTACTGCGCAACAACGCGCGACTTCCCGCGACCATGCGCGACCTCAAACTAAAGCAATTGCATGCAATATTTTTGTTGTTCTGATCTTCACAAATCCGGGGCTTTTCACTTTCGCTTTTTTCATTTGAAGGACTTAGAACTTGGTTATGCGAGAAATTACTGTGAAGATACCTTGATCAACAAAAACATGACACAGTGTAAACGCTTTGTCGCGTTTGTATGGATTCTAAAAACGACTCGCTAGCTCTTCGAAAATGCATCGCAACTCCCTTATTTTTCATTTGTATGGCTTAATAAGATACAAAGATACTAGAACACACACAAAATAGTACATGTAATTTATTGTAAATGCTTTAGTTTGAGGTCGCGCGTGGTCGCGCAGTAATTAGTCAGACCAGGTTTCAATACTCAAATTGCTTGTTTGGTGGTCACGCAAAATCTACGACGGGAACTCGAGCGGAAGATTGTTGAAAGTTGCTGACTCGTGTTGCGGTCACCTCGTTGTACTCATTTAGTCGCTATGGCTATGCGAAACGCTCTCCTCAGAACTGTAAGTACCGGCAGGGTCTTCATTTTTCATCATTGTCTATGATTGCTCAAAACTATTTTGAAAACACTGGCCACAAGTTTTATATGAGCTGAGTTTCGCGTTTCATAATGATAGTCAGCATGGACCGCCTGTGAGTGTGAATGTGACGTAAACGGCCTTGGGCTTGGAAAACACGGTGGCATTACGGGGTAATTGTTCAAAAGTTATGACTCAGGTTTAATTGACTGTGTGAAAATGAGAAAAAACCAATGTTACATAATAAATGTTTCTTGTACGTGCAGGTTCAGTGCCTGTCGCGAACCACAGGCGCCAGAAATGGAGAACGCAGTGTGTTGCTGTGTCAGAGTGCTCCCAAAGCCTGTTCCAATTTCTGGGCGAGACAATTCTCTCTTGGTATGGTTGTCTGTTTGCTTTTTGTCTTAAATAAATCCCTGCGCCTTGAATATGTGCGCGATATAAATTGCATTGATTGATTAGCATACAGAATTTAACACACATCCTTGCAACAAAAAGGCAGTTGACAACTTTCTGCTTTTTATTATTGGTTTATCATTTACAGGGATGGCCAAATCTCAAAATTTAAATTTGCCAGCTGGGCAATAACTCCAAAAAGTCACTAGCCCGCCAGAAATGTTGCTGGCCCGGTACATACCACACAACAAAGTATATATATGAGTGTTAGATTATTGTACACAAATAAAACAGCTGTGACACGCACAGGAGACTCGTTTTTGTTTGACTCGAACATGGTGATGATTTTGCAGACGACAGATGTCTGCAGTGTTTTTATGGCTTTAAAACTCGACAGTACCACCACAAGTTTTGCATTTGACCAGAATTGTCACTGGCCAGCCATCCCGCAGTGGGGCACTGCGGTTATGAAATTAAAAGCCCCTCCTGTTTTTGGAACCGCAGGAGCTTTCTAGTTTGCTGTTAGGTAGATTTTTGGTTCCTCTTTCCTGTCATGCTCTCTTTTTCTTCATGAATTCTTTTCTTTTTTCTGCCTTCTTGCTCATTCACCTGTATTTTTTCCAAAAATCTCTTCTCTTGCCGCTTGTCTCGCGATTCATGTATAGTTTAATCTGTTAGTGTTCTGATGTAAGTCCAGCAGTAGATAGGTTAAGCCTATTTTAACATACTGGAAACTGGTAATCTTCCAGTAGGTATTAATTTAGTTTTACTAAAGCCTGCTGGGACACAAGTAATGGGTTAGTGCATTTGTAAACAGGAATCGCTTGACAAGTGGCCCCCTTCATCCCCCCCTTCCTCGTCCTGATATGGCTCTGCGTAGTCGGCTGGACGTTAAGCAACAAACAAACAAACAAACAAACTGGCCAGCCAGGTGAGCTACCAGGCGATTTCAGTACTAGCCCGGCAGATTTTATCCTCACTCCTGGCGATCGGGCGGAGGATTTGTCCATCCCTGATTTACTTATAGTTATTTGTAGTATTGTCAGTGCTGGGATTACGTAATGTATGTGTCTAGCGGCTTCTTTTTGGATTATTCAAACATGTTAATTTGTTGATTGTGAACAGAACAGTGATGGGTGACAGCATCAGCGGCTGTATGTCTGGCTTGTTTCAGTGTTTATCTGACTGGCTGCTTGCTTGAACCGGGGGCCCGGTAGCTCAGTTGGTAGAGCACTGGACTTGTGATCGAGAGGTCGCAGGTTCGAATTCGGGCCGGGACGGACACGGGTCAACTTTATGTGCAGACCCAGAGACGGAAGCCATGTCCCACCCCCGTGTCATCACAATGGCACGTAAAAGACCTTGGTCATTCTGCCATAAGTGCAGGTGGCTGAATACACCTAAACACGCAGACACCTGGGTAGCGCGACTCCGTTGCTGCTAGCTTTCCACTGGGAGGAAGCGACCCGAATTTCCCAGCGATGGGACAATAAAGTAATGAAAATGAAAATGAAATGAAATGAACAGATGTCATTTTTAAAAGTGAAAATGACTGTCACATAGTTATTAGTATAGATAAGTTTACTTTGTTTTTTTCCTTCTTTTTTTTATCTGAAAAACAACACCAACAACATATCTTTGTTTCTTTCAGTCTATGTCCCCTTACTAGTTTTTTTAAATGCAAATTGCCAGGCCGTCTCTTCTTTTGATGGCCACAAAAACTGTGTCTTTTTCTGACAGGTGTCTCATAAGCAAAGGTAAAGCTTTAAAGACTGATTAATACATGACTGTTTCAGGAGCTAATTGCTTAGCAGCAAGAGTACAGCACCCAGCCCCTGACTTCAAGGGAACAGCTGTGGTCAACGGAGAGTTTAAAGAAGTCCAGCTGTCTGACTTCAAAGGAAAATATCTGGTCCTCTTCTTTTATCCCCTTGACTTGTGAGTTGCTTTATCTGTGATCTCTTTGTTACTGGTAACTGATACTAGTGATAGAACAGACATAACTCCTTGTTACTGGTAACTGATACTAGTGATAGAACAGACATAACTCCTTGTTACTGGTAACTGATACTAGTGATAGAACAGACATAACTCTGTTACTGGTAACTGATACTAGTGATAGAACAGACAATCTGTTCTATGAATAGATTTGGTTAATTGTCAAAAGAATTGCGGTTAGTCTTTTGGATTTACTACAAGTGTGTGTGCATGCGTTCGTGTGTTTATAGATTTGCAAGCATGTGTGAGTATCTGTGTGATTCGACCCAGAGACGGTATCTATCTCCCACCCCCGTGTCACCACAATGGCACGTTAAAAGATCTTGGTTATTCTACCATAAGTGCAGATGGCTGATACCACCTAAACACGCATACAGTAAAACCTGAGTCTAGCGGACCCTTGTTGTAACGGCCACCTGCTACATACGGACAGTTTATCATGGCACGAACACGATTTCAACAATAACTAACCTTTAACGGGCGGACACCTGCCACTTACGGACGCGGACACGATTTTTCGGACCGTAGGAAGTGTAAACACTGTCACAAACGGACACAACGTACATAAAAACGCAACTTCGAAAACCCGACTGTTATGCAGTCAGTGCTCAGCAGCCGTAGCCGTAGCACAAATGGTTGTTGATTGGTTGTCCTGTCCCTTTTCTGACTAATCAGTGGCTTGTTTAGATGGAGACTCACTTTCGCTTCGCTCACTTTCGCTCACTTTCGCTTTTCCGCATTGTCACAACCAAAAGCAACAGTAGACTACTGTGTTTGAAAATGGAATCTCCAGCAGGAAAAAGAAAAGCGTTGACTTTAGAGCAGCGTGTCGCTGCCTTGAAAAAACTAGATAGCGGCCAATCATGCCGAGATGTGGCGAAGGAGATGGGATGTGGTAAAACACAGATCGCGAGGATCAAATCGGAAAAAGAAGACGTGATGAAGGAGTAGGAGTCAGGTGCGCGAATCGACCAAAAAACTGTGAAACGTCGGAAAACGCAATATGAAGACCTGAACAACGTGGTATGGGAGTGGTTTTGTACTGCAAGATCGAGTAAGAATGCAACCATTTATCATTTACCACTCCCCCCTTCCCCCCTCCTACTAATCTCTGACTCGATCTCTCTCTCTCTCTTTGTAAGCAATCGTTCGAAGGAAACAATAGTTAACACAGCTAAATTTCTGTTCCATGCATTTATGCTGAGACTAGAAAAACTGAATGAAACAAGAGCTGACCCAATTTGGTCAAGACACACTGCGGAATTTCCCGTTGAATGACTGATGAAGAGTCAGCTATTTTTAGCTTTGTGACGTCCGACTTGCGTAAGTTTGAATGCACAGTGTGTGTAGGGAACGGGGTAGGTGGGGGGGGGGGGGGGGGGGTGTTGTTGTTGTTGTTTGCTACATGTATCATTTGTTTACTCACATTTTCAGTGAGTCTCATGTTCAATCCAATAAATACATACTACAGGACTGACAAAAAGTGTCTTGTTCATTTTACGTGCTCTTTGTAAAATATTGCCCCGGCCCCTCCACCTGTGAAGAAGGGACACCTGTCTAATAGGGACACTATTACCATTCCCCAAGGGTGTCCGTTAGAGACAGGTTTTACTGTACATCAAAAGCCGTGAGGGCGTAAAAACTCGAATCGTATAAACCAATTCATGTCCAATATAGGCAATTAAGACCTGGCGGACAATAACTTGAATAAGCCCCTTAAAATTTACTTTTTCTGTGTGATTGTTAGTGTTCAAGTGTTTGGGAACATGTACACCTGCATCAAGTTTCATAAGTAGTTTTAATCATTCTATATCAGTAACAGTGAATGTGACAGGTGACCAGTGTTGAGTGTGCGCAAATAGATCTTGAAAAAGAGAGTGAAAAGGAGTGCATGTGTTTGACAGTATGTCTTTTGCAACATATACAAACTATTTAGTTCCGCTAATACAGTCAAACCCACCTAAAACGAACACGCTAGTTACGAATTTTGACTTATGACGTATTAGTTTTAAGTTCCCAACTGAATATCTCTTTCTTCATGCTTAAAAAAAATGCTTGAAACGAATTCTTTGTAACGAATTTATGCTTATAACGAGCACTTTTTGGATTCCCAAGCATGCATAATGTCTGTAATTTACTCACGCTTATGACGAAATCTTTAAACTCGTCCCGAGATCGACATATCATGGGAATTTGAGAAGTTTGAATGTGTCAAAGTCGCCGGAATGCAAGTGTTCCGCCATGTTTATTTGGTGTCCAAGGGAGGTCACTTCCCTTACTTCCATAAATATACTTGTGTATGTTGACCTCATGTGTTGTTTGTTCACTTAGTTGAATCAAATAAACTCTTCTCATATTTTTTTGGGTTTGTATTGTTTTTCTTGTTTGTCTTGTTTGCTAAACTCCAGCTGGAACTTCGTCATGATCATGAGCGAAACATCGCACATGGACCGGATGTGTGTGTGTGTGTGACCAAAAACGTAACAAATGGATGAAACATCTGTGTGCTCACTCTCACTCAAACTCAACAATCATCACTCAACATGAGACACACATGAACATGTAACTGAATATGTCACTTTATTGTCCAAACGTGAAGCAGCATGAAAGTTGCGAAAGAAACAAATTGAAACACCATAAAATGTACAAGACTTAAAATAAAAAAAATCAATCAATTCTCTTAATACGAATTTCGGTTAAGACGAACTTATTTCCCGATCCCCAGTGATTCGTCTTAAGCGAGTTCGACTGTAGTTTAAATCATGATTTATGTTTGCAGCACATTTGTTTGCCCGACAGAGCTGATTGCATTCAGCGACAACATGGAAAAGTTCAAAGCCATCGACACAGCTGTAGTGGGCGTGTCCACCGACTCTCACTTCAGTCATCTGGCCTGGATCAACCTGTCTAGAAAAGTAAAGAAGAGTTCATGTTTGGACTAAGGTTGTCAGGGGAGGTGAAGGGTGTATAATGTGCTTTTAACTCTTTGATTATTTTCTATTTGGTTTAGAGAGGGTATGTTTGGTTTGTGAAAGTAAGTCGTGGGAATAAGACTTTAGACTTCAAACTTTAATTTGTATTAAATGTGGACTTGCTGGGTAACACTAAACTCTAATGCATTTCAATTTTGAAAAATGAATAACCAGAAAAGGTGAGATGTATATTGTATTTGCCTGCTCCATTTTTCTCGGATAGAAGTCAATAGATGCTTTAGAGTCAGTTGCATTCTTTTTGAAAACATATTTCTTGCACAATTATGTGACAATAAATCTCCAACGAAGGATTCATGCTAGAAAATAGGAATTTAATCTTTTACTGTTTATTTTTTTACAGCAAGGAGGGCTAGGGGGTCTTAAATACCCCTTGCTGGCAGACTTCAACAAAACTGCTGCCACAGACTATGGGGTATTGGTGGAAGATGCTGGCATTGCTCTCAGGTATTTTCTTAAAATACTGCCTTCTTTGATTATTTACATTTTAACTTTTTCTTTGATTAAATGTGGGAGAAAAGGTTTGCTTTGCGTACAGCTGTGTTCAGTAACCGCAAGTGTTCTTGGTTTTGAGATCACCTGCTATGATAAGTGCTGTAATATGGGCTTTTAACATTAATTACCTCAGGAAGCCATGTGTGAAACTGTAAAGAACCAGTAACTAATTGCATCAGCTTTTTTTTTCTTTGCTTTTTTTTTTTTTTTTTTTTTTTTTTTTTTGTATAGGTTTTCAGGGTTATGATCTTCTCCAGCCTGTTCGCACTCAATCCTATCAGCTTTTCATCCATTATTATTTGAAAATTGCTTTTTATTCATGTTTGTACAATGGGTTTTCAGTGAATGCTGATACATACTGTGTTCGTTGAAGGCTTTACCTTTGTGTGTGTATTGTTTACCCTGTACTTGTATAGGCTGAATGCTGCTGTGTGAAAGGTGTTTTAAGTCAACATGTAAGATTAAACCGTTCTCACATTTGTAGATAGGGTCATTGCAGGTGTTTTATGCAGCAGATGTACCCTTCTATTGCCCCCCAGCCTACTCCAGTTCTTTTCCTGAGCTCTCGAATGTTTTTCCCAACTAGATTTTGAACAGTTATCCAAACTTTTAAGCTTAAAGTATTTCAGCAGGCAAGAGCATTTAGAAAATGTTCAAGGATTTTTTAATAGATCAATTAATTAAATTTATTGATTGACTGATTGATTTATATATATTTTCATCCATATCTGTTTATTCTTTATTTTCATGTCTTTGTCTTGATTTAATTTTTCATTTGTTATTTTTTAGGGGTCTTTTCATCATCGATCCAAATGGATTCTTGCGTCAAATAACTGTCAACGATCTACCAGTCGGCCGTTCCGTAGAAGAGACACTGAGACTGGTCAAAGCCTTCCAGTACACTGACAAGCATGGAGAAGGTAAGTTTCATGGTATCTGTTACTCAGGCGTTCCCATTTAAAAGAAGAAGATTTGTACAGAAGCAAAGATTCAGCGTTGTTTTTAGGCCTTGGTCTTCAGTCACTGACCCATACTTGCTTGATCTGACACGATGGTCTGACCCCTGGCCTTTCTTCCACAGATAGTTTACTTTACATGTAGGGGACAGTCTGACCAATAGTTTTTGTAATCAGACAAAATGAGAACAGTTGGACCTATGCATATTTTCAATCCAAGTCCAACTGATTTCTTGTCCTCTGGCCGAGAACAACACTGTAGCCACAATGTTATAAAGATGGCGTTTTCAAATGACTATTAAAAAGAAGGTGATCAGTTGCACAAGAAGATGCTGGATAAGTTCAAACGCTGTCCAACTTCAAGGGAGAATAATAGGTGTAGCATTCAGCAGCGTAGAACTTGTGTGTTAACTGTGGTTACCTCCCTTGTTTGTTTTCCAATTGATTGTTCCGTGTAAACCTCTTTCAATGTGTTCAGTTTGAGGGTGTAACATTGTTTGTTTTTATTTTTTTATTTTTTTGTTGTTGTCTATTTTGTAGCTCAGTAAACCAGCAAGAGTACATTAATGGTTTCTGTTTGAATTTTCTCGGTCACTGGCACCAAAGATTTAAAAGAGATGACTTATTGGATTGCTTACTGGTGCTGTTACAGTAGAACCCCCTTTTTACGACTTTGGAAAAACCTTGAAAATTAGGTCGTAAAAAGGGGGAGGTCTTTAAATAAAATGGGGGTTTGAGTTTTTGGCCCGGGCGGTCATGAATTTGGTTGCAGTGTACGTACTGTTATGTACTGTCATGTTTACACACAAACACACAGTTGCAGTTTACTGTCATATCAACACACACACACACACCCAAACACATTACAGCAGAACAACTTTAACTCAAATTTCAAAGAAAATTTACTCATGGCGTAATGCTTGCTCCCCGCTGAGTGAAGCACATTTGACATTGTGGCGCAACCAGTAAAATCCGAATGTCCTAACTCGATAGAAAGCATAACGACTTTTCTCCCGAATTATCTTTCCGCTCACATGAATGTTTCTTCGCCTTGCATCGCTAAACTTGTCCCATACACGATCGTTGAGGTTTTCGTACAGGCACCTCTCTTTGCGTACTTTCGCTTCACTATTCTTCTCGCCATCTCCATAACACAGAGTCCTTATCATTGACGATACACAGGATTTGCGTCTTCCCGACTCCTAAGGAAGTCGCCACGGATTGCCATTTCGCTCGATTAGCTCTCTACTCAAGAGTCGGCGCTTTTCTCTTTCTTTCGCGAATCTTCGTTTGTCAACAAGTCGTCGTGACAAGATAGCGTACAGAGGAAAACCGGATGTATTAGGATCTCGCGCGCGCGAGATTTCGATATTTTTCTTTCTCGCGGTAGTTGCACGAGAGCCGCCATGTTGAATGTGTTTTCGTCTGCTCGACTGAAAATGCGCGAAAGTCGTAATTCATCCCCAAAAGCTCGGTCGTAAGTCGCGTTTTGGGGTGAGTCGTTCACTGGGGGTTCATTATATAGTAGAACGCATCCGTGGTAGAAAAATCAGTCGTAAAAAGGGGGTGGTCGTAAACAGGGGGTTCGTTAAGGGGGAGTGCTACTGTTATCATAATTATGTTTGAAGATCAAAGGAGTGAGTCGCTGTATCTAGAAGCCCACCCTGAAAAACAATAACTGTTGGAAGATATGTTTTTCTGTGGTTATGTTTGTTCGAATAAGTGTAAATTGTTGTGTGCTTCTGCAGGAAATATTGGTTTTCTTGAAGTCGATTCTGTGAAAAAGTCAATACCTGCAAGTTGTCTTCTGTTTCTGCGCAGTGTGTCCGGCTAACTGGAATCCAGATTCAAACCCTGAGACAATCAAGCCTTCACCAGCAAAGTCCAAAGAGTACTTTGAGAAGGTCAACTAACTTCGTCAACCCAAGATGTTTTGCAAAATGTCAAGATTGCAGTGGTGTGTTGAATTATTAATGTTAGCATGCCTGTGGTTTTAACTTGTTGTCCTTGTTTTTGTAACATAGTTCTGTCTGGTCTTAACATTTTAGATGAAAGTAGGGGATATTCTTAAAAAGTGTTAACGCCTGTGGTCAAATCGGTGAACATATCAAATCAAAAACTGTGTGAACACATGCACACACACACATACACACACACACACACACACACACATATATACATTTATAGCCAGAAGCTGACTGCTAAAACTCCTTATAGGGTCAAAATCAGTTTCAAGTCAAAAATACAAGTGTAAAATACAAGTGTAATAACATGTACTGCAATACTTGGCTACCTGCGTTACTGTTTATATCTTTCTAGTCTTCTGGTAAATGAAGTGAAATCCTGCTGATAATGTTCCAGCAAAAGTACTTCTGTGCTAATGTCTACAACAGTTCACAGTGACAGTTGAACTTTCAAGATGTTGTTTAATTCTTGTTGTGCAATTTGCATTTATGTACCAGAAGTCAAGAATCGATCTCCATTATGAAAATTATCTTCTAGTCTCTGAAGAGGTATGAAAGTTGTTTTGAATTGACAATTTTTAGGAACTGCAGAAATATGGTCTGAAATATCACTAGCAAATGATGGAAATGTCATCATGCAGTAGTTGGTTTCATTTGTTGTTGTTTGGATTCTATTGACAAAAGACCCCAAAAAATTAATGTTGAAACAGTTCACCCCATTGAAGCTTTACCTTGAAACAACTTCACAACCCTATATAAAACTTCTCTCATTGAAAATACATTGTATTTGCTATTGTTACATTTGTTTTTGCAGTAAGTGTCTTTTCAGTTTGGTTGGTTGTCAGTCGATTCTCTAATTTTGCATTTGATGAAGTTTCATCATATTTCTTTCTCTGTGGTTCCTGTTGTCAAAGTAATTCAACCTTTGTTTTGAATGTATAATCATTGAAAGGTGTCTGCTTTTTTTAATTAGTCTGATCACCTTGGGAAGTATTTTTGCAGTATAATCAGAATATTAATGCATATACATGTATATGCAGAGTCATGTATATGCAGAGTTTACATCAGCTTTTTGTGTCAAATTTGGGCAATATAAATGTCTTCAAAATTGACGAGTGTTTATGTGAGATGAAAGGTGTATGTTGTGCAAATAAATGCATCTAAATCGAAAGTTGATGAGGGTTTATTATCAACGGCTGAAATTAAAGTTGTGTTCATGGTAGATAACACTTAGCTACTGTATTAATATTGGTTTTAGGTCTTGAAAATTTACTGACGCTTTCAAATAATCTGAGGTTTTGCATATCTAACACACACACACACACACACACACACACACACACACACACACACATTGTATTTTTGTCTTGTCTGAGTACACACAAACAAATGCACGGAAGACACAAACCCAACCACTCATACATGTACACACAAAGAATGTCTGAGGTCTGTCCACTTCTTTTTGTTAATTCATTAAAAAAAAAATTCATTCTTCTTCAAAGAGCACATTACAATTGTCGATTCCAATGTATAAAATGCAAATACATGAATGACAAACAGAAAAAAACATCAAACAAGCATATTAACAGCTGTAAAAATATCAAATAACCAATGGGAAGTAATCGCTCTTAATGCATACGACATGTGTAATAGAGTAAGCGAGAGTTGTACGGAACCTTTTCTCCTGGCACCTGAGAGAATAACAAGCATTGAAATAAACAAGCGACTTTCATCCTCAAAAAAGGATGATCACCGCAAGCTCATATGCTCATCATTCTCTAAGGCACTCCAACTAACACCTACGTACACAGTCATAAAGTATAAATTAATAATAATGCCATACACATATATGCAAGCTAGCTAGCCCTTTAACCTGTAAAGGGCAATTAATGAAAATGCATGCGCACATTTTATTAGATATAATGGATACTCGGTGATCAAATCTGAAGCAGGATAGGAAATGAAAGTTGGTAACATTGTTCTGTATCATTTCTTCAAGATTGGATTTCACCAAATGCAACCTTATTAGTCAAATAAAGCCATTCATAATTTTGCCCTTTAATAATTGAATACTGTTTTGAGGACAGTTTTCTTGGACGGATATCAGATACAAACAACCTGATGGTCAGTATTTTGATTCTTGAGCCAGTATGTTTTCTCAGTTTAATACGAGTATACTTTCAGAGATTTCACAACGAATCTATTCTGCATCAATTAAATCATATGTACAGACCATTGTAACAGTAGCAAAATCAGTGACCACAAAAATAAGAGATTTTTGATGGATCAGACATGCTGAAATGGGAAAGAGGAAACTTTGAAAGACAAGTAGAGAACGTGCTGAGCATCTTAATTAGCTGAAAGAAGAGCAGATGATTATTGTGTTCAAAGTAAATCAGCTGTATTGCATCATAAATGTACATATATATATAAAATTTGACCAGTTTCAGAACAACCAGTGACTGTAAAAAAAACAATGCAATCAATAAAAATCTGAGGTGTGTTATGTTAATAGACGATTTTCGGATATAACTGTCGGTTTTGTGTGGGTTGTCAAAGAGTGAATACCCTTGCTTTTCCTCTGACAAATAACTTTACACGTGCTCCTGTCTCCTTCCGACACACCCCTCGCTAGTGATTGGCCCCTCCAATGTTTGTCCGAGTAAAAAGCAAGGGCATTCACTCTTTCACAACTTACACAAACTGGACAGTTATTTTCAGAATTTGTCTAGATTGTGGCAAAAACATTAGCGATAACATGTACTGTACAAGTGTGAACTTTAATTTTTGACATGCTCATTTTGAACTTCTTTTTACATTTAGTCAAGTTATGACTAAATGTTTTAACATCGAGGGGGGAATCGAGACGAGGGTCGTGGTGTATGTGTGTGTGTCTGTGTGTGTGTGTGTGTGTGTGTGTAGAGCGATTCAGACTAAACTACTGGAACGATCTTTATGAAATTTGACATGAGAGTTCCTGGGTATGATATCCCCGGACGTTTTTTTTCATTTTTTCGATAAATGTCTTTGATGACGTCATATCCGGCTTTTCGTGAAAGTTGAGGCGGCACTGTCACGCCCTCATTTTTCAACCAAATTGGTTGAAATTTTGGTCAAGTAATCTTCGACGAAGCCCGGACTTTGGTATTGCATTTCCGCTTGGTGGCTTAAAAATTAATTAATGACTTTGGTCATTAAAAATCTGAAAATTGTAAAAAAATTATTTTTTTTATAAAACGATTCAAATTTACGTTCATTTTATTCTCCATCATTTGCTGATTCCAAAAACATATAAATATGTTATATTTGGATTCAAAACAAGCTCTGAAAATTAAATATATTAAAATTATTATCAAATTTTTTTTTTCGAAATCAATTTAAAAACACTTTCATCTTATTCCTTGTCGGTTCCTGATTCCAAAAACATATAGATATGATATGTTTGGATTAAAAACACGCTCAGAAAGTTAAAACGAAGAGAGGTACAGAAAAGCGTGCTATCCTTCTCAGCGCAACGAATACCCCGCTCTTCTTGTCAATTCCACTGGCACTGCCTTTGCCACGGGCGGTGGAGTGACGATGCTACGAGTATACGGTCTTGCTGCGTTGCGTTGCCTTCAGTTTCATTCTGTGAGTTCGACAGCTACTTGACTAAATGTTGTATTTTCGCCTTACGCGACTTGTTTCCTTTTGGTGTAAACCGTTAGCAATCAAGAATTGAACTCCCCCCACCCCCTTCCCCACACAAAAAAAAGTAAAAAATAATAAAATAAATGAATAAAATTATACATGTTACAGTGGAACCTCCCGTAAAGACCTCTCCCAAGAACGACCCCCTCCTTTTGCCGACCGAATTTCTCGGCACGGATGCTTTTCACACTGTAACTAACCTCCCAAGAACGACGCCCTCCTTTTTCCGACGACCGACCTACCAACTTACCTATTGCTGTCACAATTGAAGGACTGTCCTCGAAGTAGGGGGAAGGGATGGGAGGGGTTGGGTAAGGGCAGTTAGAACATCTCAATAATGAATTGCTGTGTACATATTCTGTGAGTGTGTGCTCACCAACTGAGACCTTGCCAATGAGCAAGTTTTACCTAGGGGACGGTCTCCTTCGATGTCTGAGAGAAAACCTTCCTGTCCCAGGTTACAGACTTTCACCTTCTTACCCGGTGTCAATCAGCGAGGTTTACCTATAAGACCGCGCGCCTGTGTGTGTGTGTGTGTGTGTGTGTGTTATGTCTGCCCGTCTGTGCGCTGGTGTATGCAGGTACATCATGCTTATCCATATGCACAATAAATGGGAACACAAATAGGATAACGGACACAACTTTCAAGACTGAACTGCCCAACAGTTGCCACCCCTGTGAAAAAAATTATACCTCCCAAACTCCCAATAAAGACCCCTCCTTTTTACGACCGATTTTTCTGGACATTTTCAAGGTCGATAGTGGGAGGTTTTTACTGTATCATCAAAAAAGTGGGATGGAGAGAAAAAGTAAATCAAGAATTAACCCTGCCTCCCCCCCCCCTCCCCCCCCCCAAAAAAAAAGAAGAAATTAATAATAATAAAACATATAAATACAAAAAAAAGTATCATACACAAATTGGGATGAAGAGAAGAAATATACTGAAAATTGAACATAGCTGCATGCATGCTAGATGTCGCACTCATAAATATTACATTATCTGAAACAAACTGCAAAAAAAGCAATTTATTCACATTGGAATTGACCTCAGCTTAAACAAAGAATTTAAAAAAAGAACAAAACAAGCAAAAGAAAAAGATGACTTGGTATATAAATGTAATGTATCGTACAATGGAACCCACATAAAAAGAAAAAGAAAGGTCTAAAAAAAAAGGGGGGAAATCTTTCATCCTCTGCACTGCAATATATACAGAAAATCCTGACATTTTGTGTCATAATCATGCAGCTGAACTTAAAATTGAATACAATTTCATTCAAGATACAAAAGTTGCACTTGAATAACCCATCTAATTCCAAGCAATAGGACAACAAATAATTGTACGGATCAATTATGTCTTATACTGAGCATTGTTCAAGACAAAATATTAAGTATTGAGCACTCAATCAATCAATAATGTTTTTGATTTTGATTTTTCTCCTGCAATATTGCCTGAGGAAAGTCTTCCTATGAAGGCCAACATTTATATATATATATATATATATATTTTGGACATACATTTGAACTGAAGCAGCCCAAAACACACACATAGACATGATTTATTTGAAATGAAATCTGTTCAGATAACACTGTATTGCACTTTAAAATAATCAATAAAAGGACGGCTTCACATGTGACTCGTAACTTTCGGGTTACTTCTTATTGTATGTACTTTTATCCCAGGAAGGCGTGGCGTATACAAGAGCTCTATAAAGGCATACACACATCACAACAATGACCACCTCAGGTTATATTTCAAAAGAATCAAAGCGTACACTTGAAATTTCCCAGGGTAAATACCCAAGTGTGGTTGGCAATAGATATTTCATTCTGAACATTATGCTCCAAAACTGTTAGTGACAATATGTCCTGCCTTGTTAAATGTCTATACATGCACGTATGTTTCAAAGAATAGGTCACGGCCGACTTCATTTTACTGACCTGTACGTAGCATACATGATTAGCACTGATGCAATAGGTGCTCGACCAAATCATTTTATTTTTCAGATTCTATTTGCACACAACTGTGGTTACATTCCTCCGTTATCTACAGGTGTGAGTGAGAGAGAGAGTTTCAAGAAGTGTTATGCGATGTCTTACGATTCTCTTGTTTTGCTTGCTTGTCGGAAAAGAAAATGACCATTCCCGATGCCATTTGTCATGAAATTTTGATTCTGTTGTCATTTTGGACTTTGATTTATCGGTTAGGAAAAGCTACTACGTGCTTACAATGCAAAAATGTAAGTACTTATTAAAAACAGGCCACAGGCCACATGAGGTGTGGAATGCTAATGAACACGTATAATCTGGAACAGTGCCAACTCGGCCAGGCTTTAACGGAAATAGTCGGGGACTCAACTCAGCAAGTAGACTAATGTCAGCAAACTAGAACAGCAGCGTTGCATGTATACACAGTGGAAATGAGAATCCAGTGAGAGTCCGAATCGCACTAGTGGAGATTGGAATTCCAGTTTGCACAAGGGCAAACTAGAATTCTCATCTCCACTGGATATTTGTTAGTGAAGATTGGAATTCCAGTTTGCCCTAGTGCAAACGGGAATCCAGTTTCAGTGGAGATGGGAATTCCAGTTTTCACTAGGGGAAATAGGAATTGGGAGAAATAATGTGTTCAAAGGTTTATAATTGTTGTTAAAACCATTTCATCTTGAGTCACTCATGACTTTAAGGCTTACTCATTTCAGGTATTGAAATGCAGAAATAAAAATAAATATTATTGAATTGATATAATCGAACAACACGGAACACCTGCTGCAGACTTGCCCACTACACGATGGCCTCAGGAGCCAGATCTGGGAGGAGGCGACCACGGTGCAAGGGAAGCTCTATGGCAGTCTGGACGACCTACAGCGCACGGCAACATTTGCGCGGGGAACCGGCGTTTCCATCTGAGTGATCGACAAGAAGAAGAAGAACAACACAGAGTAATTGCGCACAATACATTTTTATTATCAATATCATTAAATCATATCACAAAGTTAAAAGTTTATATAAGATGAAGCATGAGATAAAGAGAGAGAGAGAGAGAGAGAGAGAGAGAGAGAGAGAGAGAGAGAGAGAGAGAGAGAGAGAGAGATCAGAGCCGACAGTATTATTGTATTGTATTGTAAAACCATATTGGGATTTTTGTCCGGGGCTAGAATGCAGACACGCTTCAATCTTGTACTTTTCTTGAGTTATACAAAATGCATCTTTTTTTTTAATCCAAAGATTCAAGATGCTGCTCTGAAAGAATATAACATTTCTCCTTTTGCTCCATGATCCACTCTCTGAGTCAGTTTAGCAGAAAACAAACTGCGGCAAGTCAAAATTTCTAACTGAGCGGAGAAGACTAGTGTTCACTCTTTAGAGTTCACGAAAGAAGTGAGAAGGCCAGACAGATAGACGACTGAGTGAACGTTCAGTACTCGTGGTTTTACAATACAATACAATACAATAATACTGTCGGCTCTGATGGCCGAGGCCATCTCTCTCTCTCTCTCTCTCTCTCTCTCTCTCTCTCTCTCTCTCTCTCTCTCTCTCTCTCTCTCTCTCTCTCTCTCTCTCTCTCTCTCTCTCTTTCTCTCTCTCTGTCTGTCTCTTTCTCTCTCTCTGTCTGTCTCTTTCTCTCTCTCTGTCTGTCTGTCTGTCTCTCTCTCTCTCTCCAGTCTCTCTCTCTCTCTCTATCTCTCTCCAGTCTCTCTCTCTCTCTCTCTCTCTCTCCAGTCTCTCTCCAGTCTCTCTCTCTCTCTCTCTCTCTCTCTCTCTCTCTCTCTCTCTCTCTCTCTCTCTTTATCTCATGCTTCATCTTATATTATAAACTTTTATCTTCGTGATATGATTTAATGATATTGATAAAAAAATAAACTTACTGTGCGCAATTACTCTGTGTTCGATTATATCAATTCAATAATATTTATTTTTATTTCTGCATTTCAATACCTGAAATGAGTAAGCCTTAAAGTCATGAGTGACTCAAGATGAAATGGTTTTAACAACAATTATAAACCTTTGAACACATTATTTCCCCCAATTCCTATTTCCCCTAGTGAAAACTGGAATTCCCATCTCCACTGAAACTGGATTCCCGTTTGCACTAGGGCAAAATGGAATTCCAATCTTCACTAACAAATATCCAGTTGAGATGAGAATTCTAGTTTGCCCTAGTGCAAACTGGAATTCCAATCTCCACTAGTGCGATTCGGAATCTCACTGGATTCTCATTTCCACTGTGACATATACACAGCTATTGGGCATTATATGTACTGAATAAACACACCAAGCGTAGGCTTGTTTCTCATGAATATGACATGAAGTCAGGTTATTGATACAATGTATTACAAACCGCTTAAACATCGGGATGTGATGATCACGATGTGATCAACACTTTGTCAGGTATAATTCTTTTTAACCATAAAGTTATAGTAGAGATAGATACACACGACAAACACATTTAGTTTGTGCTTGGTCAAGTCATATGTGGGTTTCGTATTTATGAATATAAAATAAACGTACATCATTGTAGCTACACAGTGCTATTAAGCGATGATCATAATATTAAACACTGATATTCATTTCAATCAAGAAGTGATATGGTGGATGGTAGAACATGTCTGAGGTGTAACCGTGAATGTTTTTGGTTTGTGTGTGTGTGTAACAATAGTAGAATAGCACTACATTGCCGAATAAACCAATAATAATGCAACCCACAAACATGCGTATAACTTCTCTATCTGTTGACCAAACTACTTCATATTTGGGGTACATAATCTTCAGCTTATGCATGACCCGTCCTTAAAGTGGCAACATTGTAGGTCAAATGAAGGCTTTTGTGCTCATTCGAATAAAACAAATCCGAATTCCGACACGGTACGAGGTATGAAATTTAGCGGTAGCCAAACTATACCGATTTAAGCCCTCCAGATTGTTACCTTTGGGGTTATTTGAAGGTCAACCTCAAACAATCAGTGACTTGAATACAGCAATTACAGGCGGCAGGATAAGAGCATTTTCCATTGAGAAATGCGTTTCAGTATCCCCGGGATGTCATTGGTGAATTTTGCGCGCCATTGCGCACGTCAGTGTGACTTTACCGCAACGATGACGGGGGTGACCAGTCAATTGAGTTCAGCGAATATCTTCATAGTTGCTGTGCATGAACTTCAGTTTGTTCACAACCATTCTACAAAGTCCGTAGTCTGTAGGTAAAAATAGTCCGACTTTTTACCTTCTCTCCAAAATGTGTTCCACGACCCGATCGCTTTCCTGTCTAAGGATTGCCCTGAACCGTATAGCTGTTAACTACTGTCTTCAGGTCACCGATGATCGGCTGAAAGTACTATAATTGGGAAGAGAAAAATGCTAAATAAAATATCAAATTCTTTTCATATTCATCACATGTAGATTTTGGAAATGATTTTTTTTTTATTTTTTTTTTTTTACTTTATAACAATTCTGTTTCAAGAAAAAAAATTCCCACCCGAATAACAAACAAAGTAGAAGAAAGTGACAGAAAAAAAATAAAAAGAAAGAAAACAAGAACAAGCAATAATAAAGTTATGACTTTCTGCTGTCTTCAAACATACGTACCAAGAAGAAATGTATGACAAATCAAATAAGATTTGTTTTCAATGTACAAGAGATCTCATAAGACATTTTCCTTTTCCCGTTCATCGGAAAGCTATTGTTCTGCTGACAGCAGCAATAATTGCTTACTCTCAAGTTGCATCCCGTTGAAAATATCGACCCCGACTCGCTCAAAGCTATGCACTCAGACCCGAACAAAAGGAATAGGCTGAAAAGGTATTGACTGAACGTGCTGCAGAGAAAGACTGGCACAGAAACTGAGGTTAACGAGTGATTGAGTTCAACTTTTGGGTAAACACGGTTCTGTTGAAAAAGTAAGCCAATCCTCACAGGCACATGAACACCTTCATTACTTTCTATGCCGATTAATGCTAAAGTTCGGGCTTTTCGGTGCAAGTCTTTTTTCTTATTTCCTTTCGTTCTTTTGTATCTTGAATGTCTTTCTTCTTTTCCCTCAGTCTTTATTTTTACTTTTTTTTTTACATCAGGCCGGTCTGTTTTGTGAGAAAGATAGTCTGTGGAAGTGAATGCACTTTTATGTGTGTGCATGCATGTGTACGTGTGCCGATTCTTTTTTCTGGAAAGAGATTACTATAGTAGTTACAGAAGTGAAGTTCAGCACACATATCGCCTGATTCGTAAAATTTGGCACCAAAGAAAAGTGTATTGTCCAACCAACAGCCCCTTAATCGTGTGTTGACTGTCAGAATTTACCCTATTATCACACGATACAGGGATTGGAGATCCTGTTCTAAAAAGCGCATGTACATGATATGCATATTTAAATAATAGAATATTTACACAAGTCTATCATTTTACTCTCTCTCTCTCTCTCTCTCTCTCTCTCTCTCTCCCTCTCTCTCTCTCTCTCACACACACACACACACACACACACACACACACACACACACACACACACACACACACACACACACACACAGTAACATAAATAAAGTTACGTACTATTTACATGCTGTATATAATTCCATGTGGCATGTTGCTATCAGTGATACAAAGCCAAACAAAAACATATTTTGATTATGATACCAACAAAATTCAAGCATTACAAACATGTGATAGACATTTAGAAAAATTAAATAACAGTGGTTTTAAGAATTGTGCAGTTTTAATTTAATCATAACCATCCACTTGTAAATCCGTACTTCTGCTTTCACACGAATGTACTGGAGCAAATATATAAATAGACATCTATTTATATCTATGACGGGAGTATATATCACCATAGATAGGTTGAATAATTATAACACTTCAGCAGCTTTTGTAATGTATTAATATAACTGCTAAAATTAGTCAGACTTCATCAATAACGTGTCTGTTTATCAGCAGAGGCAGCATCAGAGCTATGCTTTTTCAGACTCTGCATTTCCACAGAGCTGTTAGAGCTGAGCAAAGCTTTTTCACTCTCAGATGTCTTCGTCCTTCTGTGACCTTTTCCTTTCCCTTCCCTCAATGATTTATTCACTGCTTCTTGCGCTTTCGACTTGTCAGTGCTTTCCACTTTTCCTGACCCATTTAGGTCATTGCTGGAAAGTTTGTTCTTCGTTTCAGCATTTCTAGCACTGTCACTGCTCTGGCTGCCTTGTTTTGTTGCAGCTTTTTTCCTTGGCTGCCCACTTTTGGCAGCCTTTGGTTTCTTGCTTGGGTTCAGAGGTTTCAATCTGCCACGCACCTTCGGCAAAGCAGAAGGAGCACAATTCTGCGATGCTGAAGTTTCATCTGCTTCCACATCACAAACGTCTCTCTCGTTACCACTGGCTACACCTTTCTTACTTTCATTCTGAGCACTGCTATCAGAATGGATCTGAGCCACATCCTCTGTTCTAGGTAGATGGGATTCTGCTGTTGAATGAGTGTTAGCTCTATTGTCACCTGCATCTTTCTCCTCTCCTTGATGAACTCTCATCAGTCTCTGAATCCCCTTCCCTCTTGATGAACCAGCAGTTCCACTCAGCTCCAAACCCGAGTCAGCAAAATCAGGAATGCTGGCAGATGCCCCTCTCTCATTCTGTTCCGTTTGCAAGTCTGGCAGAGAGCCAGTTTCCAACGCTCCACGGATGTGACGAGCTGACAAGACCTGCGATGAGAAGTGCTCCGCCTCCATGACAGAGTCGTAATCGCTGGTGTCATCAGGGAGGCCATTGGGGTCATCAATGTCCAGCTGGCGTCCTTTCGGTGTGTCATCTTGGTCTGACACTTGGCTGTGTTGACTCTGAATGTACATGCCCTCTGAGGTGGCAAACAGGACGGGGACATTGAACGCCAGAAGACTCGGTGGTTCTGGTTTCGACATGTCGCGGTCTTTTGATCTCGGGGGAACAGTAGGAGGTAGGTCTTTGTTGGAGACTGGCTTTGATGACGGGTTAACTTTGACTTGAATGTCAAGTACAGAATTACTTCGGTGACAAATCACACAATCCCTGCAGCTCTGCCACAGATCTTTCTTCCAAATGAAAGTAGCACACGGGAACACAGCAGAAAAGGAGAATCTCATCCACACGAAGGCTACATCCACACCCCACGGGTAATCCACACTGAAACTAAGTTCACTGCTGTATCTGTACTGTTGAATGTAGGTGGTGATCACATAGGGAATCTCCATGATGAACCACAATAGACACAACACACCAACATATTTGACTGTAAGCATTTCCTTCCATAGTATTGGTTCGTCCATAAACTGATCTGTATAGTGGTTCTGGGTCATGATTGTCTTCACTTCATGTTGCTGTTTATAATGTAGACGGAAAATTAAAATAAACATGATCACAATAATGAGTGTTGGTGCCAAAAAGCATAATACTGAAGCCAAACAGATGAAGGAGAGAGGTGTTTCATCTGATACTGAGCATGTATGTAGTTTTGGACGGAATGTCATTTTCACTGTGCTAAAACAGAACGGAATGCTGAATGCCAAAGACTGAATCCACGTGAAAACAATAACAAAAGCGAGGCGGGCTGGTGATATCAGCGAATCGTACTTCTGAAGAAACTTGACAGCGAGGAATCGGTCGCAGGCCAAGACAGTGAGGAGAAGGACGGTTTCAATAAGGACAAGGTTCATAACGAAGGCGTGCCATTTGCAAAGGGTGTCGTCAAATCCCCAGCTGCCCCCAGCTGCCAGGGACCCCATCACAAGGGACATGTTGAGGAAGCAGTCCCCAAGACACAGGGCCGCTATGTTCACAATGATGATGCTCTGGACGCTGCATCGTACCTTGCTGCTCTGGGAGATGGCGTACAGAAGAAAGATGTTGACCACGCAGGACACCAGCATGATCAGTGCCAGAAACACTATCCGTGGTGGCCGACTGTCATCGTCCTCACCACTCCCACTGGAAGAATTTCCTTCGCTCACCATGCTGACACTTTTGTCAGTCTGCCCCAAAACACATCTTTTCCTCGGAGCCTAGGTCCGCAAACAAACGATTACACGCCGTAAACCGAGAAGACATTTCACACCCAACCATAGTTTTAACCTTCTGCTAACAAGGTTTCGATTCGGTAAAACCCATCATCACGTATAGGCTGTGCTGTGTCTTGTAAAGATCGGAGCAAAACTGCCAATTACTGTCCCAGCCACAAGTTTCTACCCGAGTCGGGTGAAGGGATCGATATATTTCCTACCCGCACTGGTCCAAGCGTGATCAAATCGACTGAGTTGAAAGAACTCGCGGCTGCACGCGGCGGGGCCTACCTGGCCGCATTTCTGAGCCTCTGCCAGCAGAACTGGTCGCGGTTCATTAAGTAAATAATGCCGTGAGAACTGCTATTTTATGTATCACTGAAGTGTGCGCCCAAAAGTCGCTCTGTCATAACGGTACCACTACGGGGTGGAATGAAAACAAACCCAGCGTGTTCAGTCATGCCTTTCTATCGAGTGTTGTCTCCCAAACCGGATAGGTTTAACTCACGATCGACCAATCAGGACTCCTTGTTGCAGGGCCTAGCATTGTAAGCCGTTCGGCTTACTTTACGCCGAAATAACATCTCCAGTACGCGGAACTTGATTTGGTGTACGCCGAAATGCAAAAACCTGTTATTCCCAAACTGTAAACCAAAACAGTCACAGCTTTCGTTTTGTGCGCCGTTCGGTTCAATTCTCAATCGGTTTGACAGTTTGCTTGAGCACGCACTTCCTCTGGCATCGCGCGAACATGCTTTGTGCCGGTGTTTTGTGGCTCCAGACTTGAAATAATGTCTCGAAGCGACATTGTTGAACGTGGTCAGCCATTCAGTGGCAAAGAATCCAGGTATTCCTGGAAGTGGGAAGGGCACTTTTAGGCCAAATAACACAAGATTGTCAGTTTTCTTGTTTTCTGTCTGTGTTTTGCTTGTTGGTGGAGGCATAATTTAGTTGCTCAATCTTCTTGGGGGGGGGGGGGGGGGGTGGGGGTGGGGGGAAGGGGGGTCATTTTAGATTTTAAAAAAATTCTCCAAAAAATCTTTTTTTTCTATTTCACCACTATTTATATTTACTATATTTCTAAAAAAAAATTCCCCACCAGGGGCTTTGCCCCCTGGACCCCACTGGGGGCCTCCTGCGGCCCCCAGACCCCCGCCTTTGTAAGCTGAACTCACTTTTTCCAATGCTAGGCCCTGTTGTTGTGTTGAGCGGTGGAGGTGACAAAAACTACTTTCGAAATCCAGTCGTAATGTAATGACTGAGGCCCTAGATGATTGCGTGAATTTACGATTTGCATATTGTGCCCAGTAGAAAAACAAACCAGGCGGAGTAAAGATGAAATATTTTCTTAAAGGTATTGAACTTGTCAAATCCAGGTGCACGGAGCCCCTGAGGCTTTTAGTCATACCTCATGCAGCTATCCGTTTGAAGAACTACCAAGTTTCATTGACTTGCACCCAAAGAGTCAAGAACTGCGATTTTTTTTGCGAATTAATTTCGTACTCGGACCCGGCTGGTCTTGGCCTATTTTCGGATCTAAATTTAGATCAGGTAGATCACCACATCATGCACAAAAAGACACTTCACTAAGCAAACTATGTCAGACGTCATCATGAGTTTGTGTAAAACAAAATCGAGGCCGGAATCACTCAGTTGAATCGAACTCCGACCAAACACCACGTAATAACTAGGTTAATTTATGAACAAGAAACTGTCGAGCTTCACAGATGTCGTCGTTGGGTAGGTTTGGGTTTGTTTTACTACCATAGGAGTATTTTTGAACTGTAAATGCACTCAGCTGCAACAAAAACACAAAACGAAGGCTGTGAGCTGCACTGTGCCTTTAAGAATCTAAATAAAGGCACGACTCATGAACTGTTCAATTTATCTCGGTCAGTCAGTTTAGCTTGAGCCGCTTCTCAGTTACATATGCCTCTCACCGGGGGACTTGGCAGGGCCGGACCAAGTTCGTTTGAGGGGGGGGGGGGGGGTTCCAACTGAAGGCAGGGGTCCAAAGTCCACATTTTTTGTTCTCTGAGAGGTACATTGGATGGCCAGGGGGGGGGGGGGGGGGGTTCCGGAACCCCAGGAACCCCCCCCCCCCCCCTTCCCAGATCCGGCCCTGCTTGGTCATGAAAAACTTAGTACCAGAGGTATTTTAGGCCGCAGATACGTGAGAAGTTTGTATTTCACAACTTCGATCTCGGACCGTGACGACGATATTGATCTATGTCACAACTACGCGTAACTTGGTGCACCTTATCAGTGCCACTATTATAGCTAGGTGAGCCCCCCTTTTAAGACTTGAAACAACCTGAGAAAATCGGGTCTCAAAAGTGAGGGTTCATTAACAGACGTTGCTGTGAAGAAGAAAATCTGAGAATCATAAAAGGGAGGGTGTAGTACATGATAACTGTGTGAAGCGGTGCGTACCGGCCGCCGTGAGATCGTGTCTGCCCGTGTGTGTGTGTGTGTGTGTGTGTGTGAGTGTGTGTGTGTGTGCGCGCGTGAGTGCGTGCGTGTGTGAAAGCCAGATCGAAAGACATACAGACAAAGAGAAAAGGCCTAGCAGCATTTACTGGCATATTCGTGCCTCATTCACTGACAGCAATATGCAGTCTACGGTCTGAATATAGAGAATATCAACACCCCCACCCGCTCAACCAAACTAAAATGTAAAAGCTTACTCTGTTCAGTGGTGCTTTGTATATTATTCCAAAGTACAATGTATTTCGACAGATCAGTGAACTTTAGGGACACTAAAGCATTTGTATTGATTAGCGGTTCTGTAGGTCTGACTCGCACGTAACAAACACAAAAGTTAATTAAATCTTGTCAGAACTCCCCAAGGTACGCCGAAAATTTCTCCCTCCACGAAATTTTAACTCCCCAAATTTTTACTTCCAGTAACAAATCTCGTACGCGAAAATGGGATGCGGGCGAAGGGATAACGCCAATATGTGATCTCACGCAAACAAATGTTGCGTTCCCCTTCCTCCACCCCTTCCGCCACCAAGACTAACAGGGGACAGGGGAGTAAACGTTGCGTACACCTGGCGTGGGCAGTAAATTGCTCGTGTTAGGGTAGAATAATTTATTCGTTATTTATTCGTCAGGGGAGTAACATTTTCGACCGAAATGTTGACTCGGAACACACCTGTCGTTGGAAGTAATTTTCTCGTGTTATGGGGAAGTATTTTTTTTCGTAAAGGGAGTAACATTTTTGTACGACATTTTTTACTCCGTAGTAAAAATCTCGTGGGAGTAATTTTCTCGTGTTACACGTACACCGGCCCCGCTTTCTTCCAGGCCAAAAAAACAAAATCATTAGCCGAGCTGCTTTCTGAGCCGAAGTTGAAATAACACCACAGAAATTCTAAGGTGTTAATTACGAAATTAAGCTTCAATCAGTACCACAAAAAAATCCCATTCTACACAGAAAGCAGTTAGATTTTTGATTTTGTTTCAATATTTGTCCAAGTGGTAAGACGTTCGTATCCTGTGTAACATCATGGACTGGTATATTTTCATTTACTATATGGTTTTCGCGAGTTGGAAGGTGTCTTAAAGTTAAAAAAAATAAATTAAAAAAAAAGAAGATACTAATCAGCCCGTTGTAATCTGTTTTCTTTCTATCTGCGCGTGTGTGTGTGCGCGCGCGCGCGCATGTGTTGGTGTGTGTTTGGGGGGCGGGGGGGGGGGGGAGGGAGTTCTTTAGTTTAATCGATATATTATTGCTCAGTACTAATATTTTACGGATGAATGCGTAAGCAACAACATGCAAACCGAAGTATAGGATACACTGACCGACCGAAAGACATAGATGTATATATATATATAGATTAAGAATTTACTGCAGATCAATAATTTAAAGTAGAAGAAAGAAGTTTTAAAAAAACCCGAAAGATTTGCCAGTCAGAACCAAGAGTTAAAAACCAGTCAGCTTGTCAACAAATGATTCTTCCCGTCCTCTTTCACAGGCACACCAACCCACATTCGGTAATGCGCAAACAATCGGTCACAATCGTGCACTCTCATTCATTGGCAGTACCTGGGAGCTGTACCTTCGCGCCGTCGTCGGTCTTTTATCGATTTATAGTCAGTCGTTGTGCAGTTCATAACGTAGATGTTGGCCACAGCATCTCACCTGTCTCGGGTGGCATCAATTATGAACACACAACTGCCGTGTGTGTAGGGGGGGGGGGGGGGAGGTCGGGATTTGGAGGGGGGAGGGGGTCGGAGTGTGTGTGTGTGTGTGTTTGTGTGCGTGTGTGTGTGTGTGTGTGAGTGTTTGCAGACCAGTACGTCTTGTCTCAACTGTCTCTGGTTGCATCAATTATGCACACATGTTGTTTATTGTGCGTGTACGGCCGGTTTTTGTGCGCGGACGTGCGTGCGTGTGTGTGTGTGTGTGTGTGTGTGTTTGCGAGCGTGTGTACGTTCGGGTGTATCTCAATTGTCTCTGGTAGCATCAATTATGCACACACGTTTTCCTCCCGCAATAGGATGTTCCACTCATCCTCCAGCCACAGGCGCTTTACACAAGGACGTTATTGTAATCCTTTCTGTGTATATATAAAGATTTTATCGTTATTATTTCACTCTACACATGTTTTTTAAGCCTTTAAGGTTGATTTTGTTTGAGCACAGATAGGGATAGTGTTGTGACCCCAGCATTCTGTTTGCGTAAGGAAGTTATCGTTATTATTTCACTCAGCACATGTTTTTGAAGCATTCTACGTGGATTTCGTTTTAGCACAGACGCTTTAGATAAGAGTGCTATTGTAACCCAAGCTTTCTGTTTGCGTAATGAAGGTATCGTTATTGTTGCTTAATGTGCTAAGTGTGCGTGAGCCTTTCAATGAAGATTGTGCTGTGACACTGGCCCTTTACATATATGTATATGGATGTTATTGTAACCCTTGGTGTCTGCTTGTGTGCGGACTGAAGTTATTGTTTTATCGTGTTTTTTCTCTCACTTTCTTTGTGCTTGTTTTGGAACTGTTTGTGTTGAATTTGCTTGATCATAGGCGCAAGAATGTGGGAAAACTGTGTGTGTGTGTGTGTATGTGCTGAGTGTGTGTGTGTGTGTGAGTGTGTGTGTGTACGTGCGTGCGTGCGTGCGTTTGTGTGTGTGTGTGTGTGAGTGCGTGCGTTTGTGTGTGTGTTGGTGCGTGCGTGCGTGTTTGTGTGTGGGTGCGTGCGTGCGTATTTGTGTGTGGGTGAGCGTACGTGCGTGCTTGTGTGTGTGCGTGATTTAGTGCATGCGTGCGCGTGTGCGTGCGTCTGCGCGCGCTTGCGTGCATAGTGAACAAAATTAAGATGGATATCGTAGAGACATGTTCAACAATGGAATTACATAGACAGAACAGTCCTTTCGGCATTTAATGTAAAACGCTGAAACCCAACTTCTGGTAACAGCATCAGAACAAGTGCATTGCTAATTTGGCATGCTGTATGCGGTGTGTGTGCAAACGCCTCAAAATAGACGACCGCAAATAACTGCAGGAAAGCTTTTTTTCGCGACAACAAACGTTCATTTTCATCAGTGCTTTCATCTCTGCGGTTAGCCGAGACTGGCCGCTGTGCTGTGCAAACTGACCAAGATGAATCGATGAGGCAGAATAACATTGCCTGGAGGACAAAATCATGTTCTGGTTAGAGAATACATTGCATGTGGTGCTCTCTCTCTCTCTCTCTCTCTCTCTCTCTCTCTCTCTCTCTCTCTCTCTCTCTCTCTCTCTCTCTCTTCCTGACTCTCTCTCTCATTCTCAACTCTGTCTCTGTTTCTGCTTCTGTCAGTCTGTTTCTATCTGCCTCTGTCTTCTGTCTGTCTCTGTCTGTCTCTGTCTGTCTCTCTCTCTCTCTCTGTCTCTCTGTCTCTGTCTCTGTCTCTCTCTCTCTCTCTCTCTCTCTCTCTCTCTCTCTCTCTCTCTCTCTCTCTCTCTCTCTCTCTCTCTCTCTCTCTCTCTCTCTCTCTCTCTCTCTCTCTCTCTCTGAGCCTGTGCGTTCGTGCGCGTCTGATTAGTTGGTTGGTTAGTTGGTGTTGTTTGTTACTTTAAGTACATATTGTTGAGGTCATCAATCTGTCGTTCGTTGTTGCTTTTTTCTGACTTGTTTTCTTTTTCTTTTTTTTGGAGGATGGGGAGTGGGGGACAGACCGAAGGGGTGTAGTCATGGAGTAAAGGGGCATTCTGAATGAAGACAAAACTAAACTATCACTATTACACATTATAAGCTGAACGAATTTTTCGTCTTCTGATTCTTCCGTGTGCGAGCTTCAAACCATTAGTTGGAAAGTGCAAAATGAACACACTCATGTACAATCTAACACCAAAAATTATCGTCAGGACCTATCATCAAAAACTCACTTATTTAGTGTGCAATGCCTATATAGACCGGATTATTACACGTACTTGATCAATTAACCCTCCCCCTCCACCCCACCCCCCCCCCCCCACTCCTCCCCCACCCAATTATTCAATCCACAGGGGGGAATCTGGGGCGAGCTTGTATTCACCTTGCAAGAGTGCGTGAAAAATGAACCGTAACACGAACGGTGGATAAAAAACCAAACTGACAGGAATGGTAGCTCAACGGGCCGATCCTGCAAGGATTGTGGGTCATGGTTTTTACATTTAGTCAAGTTTTGACTAAATGTTTTAACGTAGAGGGGGAATCCAGACGAGGGTCGTGGTGTATGTGTGTGTGTGTCTGTGTGTAGAGCGATTCAGAGCGGAAAACTACTGGACCGACCTTCATGAAACTTGACATGAGAGATTCTGAGTATGGTACCTACAGACGGTTTTTTCAATATTTTGATAAATGTCTTTGATGACGTCATATCCGGCTTTTCGTGAAAGTTGAGGCGGTACTGTCACGCTCTCATTTTTCAACCAAATTGGTTGAAATTTTGGTCAAGTAATCTTCGACGAAGCCCGGACTTTGGTATTGCATTTCAGCTTGGAGGCTTAAAATTTAATTAATGAGTTTGTTCATTAAAGTTGTCATTAAAATCGATTTTTCGCAAACAGATTTAAAATTGATTGCATCGTATTCTTCATCACATTCTGAATCTAAAAATATAATACATATGTCATGTTTACTCTTAAAATGTGATCACAATTAACGAAAATAAATCAATTAATCTTACGATTAAAATTTAAGAAATTGATCCAAAAATGATTTCATCTTATTCTCTATCATTTCTTGATTCCAAAAACATATAGATATGATAGGTTGTATTCAAAACAAGCTCAGAAAGTTAACAAGAATACAGAAAACCGCGCTTTCCTGCTTAATAGCACAATACGCTACCGCGCTAATCTGGCTTGTCAATATCACTACGTTTTGCACGTGGAAGGTGAGCGATCTCCTTCACGTGGGGATTGACGAAGCGGCTGCACTCTCTTGGTGAAAAAATACAGAGCGTTCAGTTTCATTCCGTGAGTTCGACAGCTTTACTTCTTCTTCTTCTGCGTTCGATGTTTACAGCTTTACTAAATGTAGTAATTTCGCCTTACGCGACTTGTTTCTTGTCTTCTAGTTTCCCTCTCTAACTCGTATTGAGTAGGGTATGTGTGTGTGTCGGGGGGAGGGGGGGGCTTGGTGTGGTGGTGGTGGCTGGACATGTCTTGGTGGTTTGAGGGGGGACGTGTGTGTGTGTGTGTTTTAGTTTGTGTGTGTGTGTGTGTGTGTGTGTGTGTCAGTGTGTCTGTGTCTGTGTGTGTCTGTCCACGAGTATGTCTCTCTCTCTCTCTCTCTCTCTCTCTCTCTCTCTCTCTCTCTCTCTCTCTCTCTCTCTCTCTCTCTCTGTTGGTGTATTTTGATACACAGGAATTGTTGCCCAACCGTTCAAACGAGTTCTGCGATCAGCAGTTGTTGTTGTTTTGCACACCACTATCTTGTTTTGCCAAGTTTACCACCCTCGTCTTTATACTAATCACATTTTGTGAATAACATTAAAATGATTTACAATTTTGGTGCACCACTTATTAAAGAGAAAAAGACAGGTGCTGGTAGACGAAACGCATTCGGTAAATTCAGTATTACAGATGATTTCGTGCAGGTTTACGAATGGCTGTGAATATACCCCCCCCCCCCCCTTCCACTATAACCCCTCTAGTTTTAAACATGTTTACTTTTGTCCAGCACTCCGGCGCAGTGGCGTGGTGGTAAGACGTCGACCTCCTAATCGGGAGGTCGTGAGTTCGAATCCCGGTCGCTGCCGCCTGGTGGTATAAGAGTGGAGATTTTTTCGATCTCCCAGGTCAACTTATGTGCAGGCCTGCTAGTGACTTAACCCCCTTCGTGTGTACACGCAAGCACAAGACCAAGTGCCCACGGAAAAGATCCTGTAATCCATGTCGGAGTTCGGTGGGTTATGGAAACACGAAAATACCCAGCATACCTACTCAACGAAAGCGGATGCTCTCAGAGTATAATTTGGGGAACGCAAATGTGCAAACGAGCTCACACGTAACCAGAAAATTCTGGAACGCTGAAGAAGAAGAAGTCCAGCACTCTGAATGAACATTGAAAAAAATGGAACACGTGATCGTTCTCTAGGCGAGTCCAACAGTAATGTTGAAGACGGAAATGTATCTTCTGCGGTTCAATTGTTACATGTCGCTGTGTCCTTTTGTCTAGCAGTAGCACGCTAATTGGAAATTGACACACAAAAACCAATACATTATTGTTCTTTCGGCAAGTTCCAAAGTACTGTTTCATGTATTGGAAACAGAAATATAGCACCTGCGGTGCTCTTTTCGTGTGTTTTCTGTCACATAGTCGCAAAGTAAAACGATTCCTGTTCAGTTAAGCGCAAAATAAGACAGAATAAATATAAAGACTAGCGCACCGATTCACCGATCGAGATTTAGGCTGAACCTGTTTGTGTTAAAGTAGGTCATCACAGTCGAGAACTGCTCATTTAATTATTTATTAATCCTGTTTAATGGTCAACGTGATGAGAAACACAGGCACTTGAATTCAAAGAAGCGGAACAAATCAGGCTGTTAAATTTTCTTCGCATATATATACATTTGCTTCTGTTGAAAGCTATTGTTTAGGCCCCCCCCCCAAAAAAAAATAGTCTGTTTACGGTATCCCGACCGACCCTATTTTTTTGCGCGATCCTAGACTTTTTTTTGGCATTTGGTGAAAAAAAATAAAGAAAATAAAAATAAATAAATAAAAAGATAAAAAAAAGTCTGGTTTTTTTGCAAAATAACTTAAAAATATGTTTTTTTTGGAGAAAAAAAATTTCCCGACCTACCGACCCTATTTTTTGTGTGCCTATGTTACCGTAAACAGACTTTTTTTTTTGGCCTCATAAAGACTTAAGTTTCTGAATTCAATATCGGAAATTATTCAGAACTGCAAAATCATCATCATTACATCAAACGTTAACAGGGATTAATTAATACCACTTGCAGAAAAGGTCCTGTGATTGTAACTGATGGGTAAGATACCCCATTCAATACATACGTTTATATGATCTTGGCAATGTGATCATAATAATTCAACATTCTGTATCATCATAGAGACAGTCCGATATATTTCTATAATATAGCTATTCTGATGGACACGTGGGGGAATTCGGGGGCTCTGATTGGATGGTCTCACACATCCCTTTTCCGATCATCAAAGCATAATGCTACGGAAGTCGGCCATTTTTGCCAATATCCAAAAGCATATTGGCAATAACAAAGACGCATGGTTCCGGTTTCTTCCACGTGTATAAAATACACGCGTACCGCGTCAGGTTTGTTTCTGTGACTAGTCGACAGACGATGCCATTTGCTTTGTGTGTGTTTTTGTTGTTGCTTACCGTACATGACATACATTACGTTTAAAATCCAGTTAATAACAATAACAGGCAACAAACCTTGCAAATTTCCAGAAGCTGCAATCTGAAGCGACATATCTCTGATTATAACAGACGATCTCTCCAATGTTTAACACAAAATCAGCAAACTCTCCCGTCACATAGAACGTCCATTGTATAGTGCAATGTTGAAATGAAGTTACCGGTCTGAAACATTTAGTCGTTTCTTCTGCGACACTCAGCTGTCCGCCTTGTTCTCTTATCATCTATTATTACCAATTCAGTGCCCCATATGGCTTTTTGAACAATCAGGACGCATTCTGCGGCTGTTCCGTCTAATTCACGGGGTCGCTTCGAAATTTGTTTTGGTCGAAATAGACGGTAATACAAGAAGAGCAAACGCTCGATTGAGTCACTTTCGCAGTTCTGAATATTATATGAGGCATCAGATGGACAGGAAGAAATTGCTATTCACAACACAATGAGTCACGTTCACATAAAATTTGAGCCCGGTCACTTTTATAGTTTCCGAGAAAAGCCCAACGTTAAGTTGTGTGTTGCCGAACAGAAAAGGCTAGTTATCTCCCTTGTTTTTCTGATAACGTTCGTAAAAGGCTACAGATGTAAATACTTTGATGTAAAGAATAATCCTACAAAGTTTCAATCACATCCGATGAACTTTGTCAAAGATATAAAATGTCTAATTTTTCCTTTGACGCTGACCTGTGACCTTGAAAAAGGTCAAAGGTCAACGAAACCATCGTTAAAGTGTAGAGGTCATTGGAGGTCACGACTAAACAAAATATGAGCCCGATCGCTTTGATAGTTTCCGAGAAAAGTCCAACGTTAAGGTGGTGTCTACGGACGGCCGGCCGGACGGCCGGCCGGACGGCCGGCCGGACAGACTAACACTGACCGATTACATAGAGTCACTTTTTCTCAAGTGACTCAATAAAACCGTTATTTCTAATATGCTGACTGTTAGCAAATGATAACAGACATGTCTCACAAACGATATCAGCATTCGCCTAAAAGGCTCATGCTTGATATCTTTTTTCTCGACATGTCTGTTATCATTTGCTAACAGTCAGCATATTAGAAACTAGAATGAATACCCGCTTCGCCGGGTAGCCGGCTTCGCCGGGAAGAAGTACTTAGAGCCGTACGCCGGCTTCGCCGGGTCCGAACAATGGACCCGCCAAGCTCGCCAAGCTTAGGTCCCTCCCAGATTCGTGGAATGGGAACAGCACGAAAATGATTCAGTGGCCATAATGCCATTCCTGACCATATCGAGTCCCATCCTTGTTGACGAATGTAACCGTGTTAATCACCTTTGGAGGCGAACTCCACTCAAACAGGATTGAGCAATTTATAGCTTATCTGTAAGCCCTTTTGAACTGTTATGGCTTCTCAAAGGAAGGCCAGTACATACAAATACACAAAAGCCGCCAGACCACATCACAAACAGAACTGAACAATCCCCAGGTGTTGCTCACATAGAGACACACACACACACACACACACACACACACACAAACACACACACACACAAACACAGAGAAGCCGTATCTATAGAGAGATAGATGACAGTGTATTTTTCGCGTGGCTATAAATTGATCCGACCTTTGCACTTTTACAGTGAGGATAATTTACGGGTCCAATTTACGTTCTGGACACTGCGGTGACCTTCTAAAAATAGTAACAGAACGCCGGGAATATCCGAAGACGCCCCACTCATATTATAGTGCACCATACGAAGGAAGGGAGGTAAACGCTGAAAACCTGGAGAAGATGAGAAGATAAGGAAGAGTTACTTATAATGGTGAAATGAACACAAAAACCAAAATCGGTTCAGCGCTGCGCGCTGAGAGCACGTGTTGAAATATCTCATCGATGATATTGTGTCCGGGGTGTAGCTGAATACGGTGTCCAAATTTGAAAAAAGATCCACCGAGAACTTTGGCTTTGGTGTGTCGGTATGGGGGCCCGGGTAGCTGAGGTGGAACCAAAATAGCTGAGGTGGAACCAAAATTGGTTCAGCGCTGCGCGCTGAGAGCACGTGTTGAAATATCGACCAGGTTGTGTCCTGTCCCGGGTCTACCTGAATATGCCCACCAAATTTGAAGCAGATCCATCGAGAACTTTGGCCGTGCATCGCGAACTCACACACAGACACACACACACACAGACACACAGACACAAGTCGTATATATATATAGATAACTCATACAGATTTACTGCAGTCTTCACCACGCGAAATATGCTGAAAACACAATAGCTGTTAATAATTTGTTCACACTTGTTTCAACACATTCTGAAAATATCACAGAAAAACTGTTAGAGAAATATGAGCGAAGTCGATTTTGGGGGTAAATCACTATCGTATGTTTTCAATAATTTATCTCGTAAGATCTTGTCGACACGAGACAAGTTTACGAGACAACGGATAGTCTGTCTGGGCTGACCGAGACCATACAGAGACTCGTACTCGAAGGTCTCTGCTCTCTGTGCTCCGACAAGCTGGCAAGCAGACAGAAATGACAAACTCGACAAATTACGTCACTTTCAACGTCAGATCATTACCTTCGATCGCACCAAAACAGAATTCGCAAGTTTCCAAGCAGAAGATGTGCAGTTTGGTAAGTACAGCGTGAAACTGGCAGCTCCTTTTGTGATACCTACAATAATAGTTTGTATGAAAGCGTTGACTGCACTCAGAAGAAGCAATAAGTTTCGAGGTCATGCACGATCCAGTCAGTCGTTTGTTTATTTGTGTGTCACTGTCAATGATTCAATGAGTTTTTGACCTAAATTGCTTGCTTCACTAATGTCCAGAAAACCGTATCTACCCACCCAGATTCCCCTTTCCTCCAGACCTTTTCCTCCTCCTCCTCAGCATTATCAGCATCATCAGCAGCAGCAGCAGCAGCAGCAGCAGTAACAGCATCCGCATGATCATCTCGTGCTTCCCCTCCCTCCTTCATTTGCGTCTGAAAAATAATGGTACATTGGTAGCCTCTTTTATTTGCAGCCGAACTAACTCTGAGGTGACGAATCTCATATTGTTTGTTTGGAGTTTTATTTTTCGCTTGCAGAGCTCCACCTTACGTTTCTGCTGTGTGGGCCCGGCCCCGTTTGACGACATAGGAGACATCCCCTATCACTGCCACGGTGACCCGCTCAAAGATCCGGCAGGGACTCGGCGCAGGTCCAACTCAGAAACCCCAGAAATACCCAAGCTACCCGTGTGGATCTCGCGTACCCCGAATGACACCTGCACCTACTCGGGTCAGCGTTGCTGTAACAGAAGATTGAGTAGGAAATTCAATACACCGCGTTGTCCCCTGTCCGGTTCAGCAGCCGCAGTCGGCCAGAACATAGGCGCTGGAGAATCGGCCGCTGCTAGTATCGGACAACTGTCCGGTCAGCACAACAACCTCAACGACAACGCTGCTGGTGACCATGAGGACATTGCAGGAAATGAGAACAAAGAGCAACTCATCGACGACACGGACAGTGTCGACAAGAACAACGCCAAACACTTGCAAAAGCACAGCCGTGTTGGTAGTGACGGTGATCGAAACCTGAACAACTGCCAGTACCTCAACGACAGCAGCTCCAACAATCAACGCGTGGACAAGACTCGCGACAACAGACACTTGAACCTCGTCCGGAACGACACCCGTGACTTACAGCCCACGTCCATCCTGACTCGTGAAGACTTCTTCGCGGCCAACACTGGCGGTGCTCGCAACACCAAGAACCTCGACAACAACCTCCACAACGACTCTGATCGTCATGGAAACCGATGTCAGCACAGACGATGCTGTAAACATGGTCCCGACACAAGCACAGGTCTGATGTCGAAGATGACTGACTGCGTTCAAAGCAGGCGCCCAAAGAAGCCCGTGGAGTTTTATTCCCTGGATGTTCTGACCACTCCGCCTCCGTTGGGACCTCCAATGAAAGCGTGGGAATCTACTGACGATCTGGAGTCTTCCATGTAACGTCAATGGCAAGCTGAATTATGCTCACCGCGTCACGAACTTTCAGTACTATGTGATGTTCGCACGGACATTGGAATGAAGTTTCGTCAAAGCTGGCCGATGTTGTCTTCTGACTAACCCTGAGATGGCAACGAGTGGATGACTGTAGCTACACTTACGCCATTATAATGTACTGAATTGGTCTCCGCGCTCGCTCTTCGGCCCTAATATTTGCATGAACAAAAACTATAGTTTCTAAAAAGGTTTGCGTAATTGGAGTAGGACGAGACCACACCGAATGGTGCAGGGTCACGCTGACCTTGCCTGCATTCAAGTTACAGGATAATTATCTACTGAACTGCACTTCGAATCGGCTTACCTGCGTATTAATGCTCGGTGCTGAAAACCCGCGCAGTGGAACCCTGCTTTAAGACAGCCCGTTTTAAGAACCTTTCAGACTCTAGTTTTTCAGATGTTGTTTATAACGTCCAAAAAATGACATGACTTTTATCATGTGGTGTTTTTGTGCATTCTGGTAACATTTGTGTGAGGGGTGTAAATCACTAAATTTGTGTCTGGTTGGAAGTGTACTGTCTTTGTCCAATTTAGGTGATTCTCAGTACAATTTACATTTAGATATGCTTTGCATTTCAAAATTACATAAAACAGTGCAGTTCAGTGTTGAGAAAAGTGTGTTTTTCTTATTATGTGTGAAATAAGGCTGATTTCTTGTTTGTGTGTGTGTGTGTGTGTGTGTGTGTGTGTGTGTGTGTGTGTGTGTGTGTGTGTGTATTTAGTTCTTGTGGTGATTAATCTAACGACTTCTGTACCGGCACGGTTGGCCTAGTGGTAAGGCGTCCGCCCCGTGATCGGGAGGTCGTGGGTTCGAACCCCGGCCGGGTCATACCTAAGACTTTAAAATTGGCAATCTATGGCTGCTCCGCCTGGCGTCTGGCATTATGGGGTTAGTGCTAGGACTGGTTGGTCCGGTGTCAGAATAATGTGACTGGGTGAGACATGAAGCCTGTGCTGCGACATCTGTCGGGGCCCGGGTAGCTCAGGTGGTAGAGCACTGGACTTGTGATCGAAAGGTCGCTGATTCGAATCCGGACCGGGACGGACACGGGTCAACTTAATGTGCAGACCCAGGGACGGTATCCATCTCCACAATGGCACGTTAAAGATCTTGGTCATTCTACCATTAGTGCAGATGGCTGATACCACCTAAAAACGCATACATCAAAAGCCGTATAAACCAATTCATGTCCAATATAGGCAATTAAGACCTGACGGACACTAAGCCCCTTAAAATTTACTATCTGTGAGTGTCTTGTGTGTGGCGCACGTTTTATGTCAAAGCAGCACCGCCCTGATATGGCCCTTCCTGGTCGGCTGGGCGTTAAACAAACAAACAAAAAAACGACTTCTGCAATTTTGCATGCTGTCTTATGCTTTTTGGTGCAAACTTATGGTTTTGTTAGCAAAATCTTATGGTGAGAGTCCACAAGAGCTTGACAGGTATGTACAGTACCTCCAAGCTGAAATGCAATACCTTCTTCTTCTTCTTCTGCGTTCGTGGGCTGAAACTCCCACGTACACTCGTGTTTTTTGCACGAGTGGAATTTTACGTGTATGACCGTTTTTTACCCCGCCATTTAGGCAGCCATACGCCGTTTTCGGAGGAAGCATGCTGGATATTTTCGTGTTTCTATAAGCCACCGAACTCTGACATGGATTACAGGATCTTTTTCGCGCGCACTTGGTCTTGTGCTTGCGTGTACACACGGGGGTGTTCGGACACCGAGGAGAGTCTGCACACAAAGTTGACTGAGAAATAAATCTCTCGCCGAACGTGGGGACGAACTCACGCTGACAGCGGCCAACTGGATACAAATCCAGCGCGCTACCGACTGAGCTACATCCCCGCCCTAAATGCAATACCAAAGTCCGGCCTTCGTCGAAGATTGCTTGGCCAAAATTCCAATCAATTTTATTGAAAAATGAGGGTGTGACAGTGCCGCCTCAACTTTTACAAAATGCCGGATATGACGTCATCAAAGACATTTATCGAAAAAATGAAAAAAACGTCTAAGCTAGGATTCCATTCTTACGGCTGCGGTGCGGCTCCGGCGACGGCAGCGGCGACGGCAATTTGAAAAACATTGATGAAAGAAAGGATGACCCCATTCACACGGGTGCGGTACGGCGACGGTGACGGCCCGGCGTGCGTGCGTTTTTTCAAGAAAGCTCCATGTAGCTTTCTGGACTGCCGTCGCCGGACGCCGTCTGGTATTTTGTATGAGACGAGACCAATGTGGAGCCATGGCGGCATTGGCCAGGGGCGGACGAGGGGGGGGGGGGGGGCGGGGGGGTGCACAGGGTGCAGGTGCACCCCCTCCTCCAGCAAATTTTTTTTTTTTAAATTTGGAAAGCTGATTCTATGACCATTTCTAAGTTCAAATGGCACCAGATGGCACCATTTTGCTTCTTTGGGCCAACATTTTTTCCGGGGGACCATGCCCCCGGACCCCCCTAGCAAATTCGGGCGCTTCGCGCCCATCACATTCACTTTCGATTCAAAGTGCACCCCCCCTTACAAAGCAACTGATCCGCCCCTGTTCGGGCGGCATTGGCGGGAAGAGAACATATCCGGACGACGTCGCCGTTATATACGGTTCACGACGATGCGTTTTTCTCGCCAGAGCCGGATGCCGTTGCCGTCGCCGGAGCCGGAGCCGCACCGCAGCCGTAAGAATGGAATCCTAGCTACATGAAAAATTTCATAAAAATCGGTCTAGTAGTTTACTCTGAATCGCTCTACACACACACACAGACACACGTACACACATACACCACGACCCTCGTCTCGATTCCCCCTCTATGTTAAAACATTTAGTCAAAACTTGACTAAATGTAAAAACGAGAGGTTTTTGCGCCGACAAAAAGCGCCGTATTTCAGCAATGACTGAATGGGGTGCTTCAAAACTTTCAGGACTGATCGCAAGTCTGTTCTTGATAGATAATTGATTTGTCTTTCTTTTCGTTTGTAAAAGTTGCCAAGTCTCTAAACAAGAGGTTGTGCTACATGTACCACAGGAACATCCCGATAATTGAGTGGGGCAGAATTAAAAAGCTTCCCAGGGCTGCAGTGAGGAAGTACTCGGTTTTTCTGTCATTGACCTTAATAGCTTTTACACAGCCAGTATATGAGCGAAAATGGTCTTCTTGGTGACCGTTCATGCCCAAGCTCGCGGAGCTGGTTGCTAGCAGGAAAAGTGTCACTGGAAAATATCATAGACTTCGGAGTGCGAGGACCAGGGAAAATAACTTCATGTGAACCTGTCTGAGTGTGACCATCGTGACGCCCATATCTTTAACTCAAGTGAAGATATTATCTTGATACGCAAGCTCTAGGGTAGGTTAATGATTATGGATAAGCTTTGCCATGATAATTATGCTGATGCAGTTTAAAAGTGTGTCTGTGTGTGCGTGCGTGTCAGTGTGTGCGGTCGTGTGTGTGTGTGTGTGTGTGTGTGTGTGTGTGTGAGCCGGATTGCACAAGATCTCCTTCAGGGACAACTACACCAACAACAAATACATTCATTTTATCTGTTTGCCTTCTTTTAAAAATTATACATGGAGTAGATATGATGCGTTAGTTTTGACTGTGTGTGTGTGTGAGTGTGTGTGCCGTGTGTGTGTGTGTGTGTGTGTGACGGAGTCATTGAGTTTTACTGTGTCGATTTCTGTTACGGGAGCCTTGAGGGCTTCGCCTCTTGTTTAATTGGTACCTGCAGGAAAATGTTTTCAGGTCGATCAGTTTTGGTGGTACCTTACTTCGGCGGCGGCCACGTGACACCTATAACAGAAATCTTTGCTGCATTTAATACGATTGACCACGACCTTCTACTCTATTGTCTGGAACAATCAGCGGCATCAATGGCACAGCTCTGTCAGTCCTGGTTCCGTTCCTATGTCAGACAGAAGTCAGTTCAAGTTGTTCTTGTGGCAGATCGTTCCAGCACAACACCTCTGCATGGCCGGAGTACCACAGGGCTCACTGAGTCTCAGCGGGTCCAGTACTGTTTGTCTTGTACACAACACAGCTATCTACCATCATCAACCACCATGCAGTCAGTCACGAAATGTTCGCAGACGATACATAGCTTCATCAAGCATTCTCTCTCTCTCTCTCTCTCTCTCTCTCTCTCTCTCTCTCTCTCTCTCTCTCTCTCTCTCTCTCTCTCTCTCTCTCTCTCTCAGTCCGTTTCCCCCCGATTAGTATTTATTTTAAATCCCGTGTCTCTCTTAATCACACACTCCTTCTCAAAGCCTTCTTGTATTCTCTCGTTCCCGAGTAGCTTGCAAACACTAATGTGGGTGATTTACATAATTCAGACCCCGAAAGCTAAATGACGGGTACGGGTAGGCCTATGTGGAGCAACAACTTCATAACTGACTGACAAAGTCCTGGAAAGACAGCACTCGTTTATGCTTGCCACTGCGACATTGCAGTCTATACATGACAACTGTACTGTTGAATTCAAATCACACTTGATGCCCTAGCTTCGTTAAAACCCATAACTGAAGTCATTGACATTGAATCAGTTCCGAATGACAAATTTTGATAGTCTCACCCGCGGCACCCCACTGGCAGGAAACTGATTGCACCCCGCCCTGTTTTGTCTATTTTCCACTTTCAGTTATCAGTCACACCCCGGCGGCGTATCCACCCGTTCAGCACACGCCACGCACGTAGGCCGCACTGACACACGGAAAATCCACGCACAGTGACACACACACACACAGCCACGCAGCACATTCATTGCAGACGACATTATCCAGACGAGTGGTAGTGACCTCCCCTACTCCGCCTCCTGGAAGAAGAGAGCTCTTCCTGTGTTCTTCTTCAAAATATACATGTTGCAGTACCAAGTCAAGTACACGTAGCCGATTCTATGGTAAGCAGCGATTGTAGCGATACATTTTAGACACTGAATTGCTATGACATTACACGTAGAGCTACCTCAGCTGTACAGACAGTTTGATTGAACATGGTAAGGGACCGGGAACGTCTACCCGAAGAAACAATTCTCTTCAGAGTCTTGATTCTGATCAAACTTTTCTGGCATTGCTTGCATAGTTTAAAGAGAAAACTAATTTCCCGTTACACTTTTCAATGAAACTAATAAGCCATTGTGTTTTTTAATCAAGTCAGTTTTATTGAAGGACTGAGGATTGGTGATTGAGAACAATTCATTACATGTGGGGGAGGAGGGGAGGGGCCGGGTAGAGTCTAAGTCAGTAAGGGGGTCTAAGCTAGGGCTTGAACAGTGGAGGGGAAGAGTTGAATACAGTCAGGACTCTGTTTGAAGATCCTCTCAAATGAAGTTTTAAAATCATGATTTTGTTGTTGTATTAAAATGGGTTGATAACTAATCTTCTTCTTCTGCGTTCATGGGCTCAAACTCCCACGTTCACTCGTGTTTTTGCACGAGTGGATTTTTACGTGTATGACCGTTTTTACCCCGCCATTTAGGCAGCCATACGCCGCTTTCGGAGGAAGGTTGATAACTAATGATTTCTGTTGTTTTTGTGTGTGTGTTTTTCAGGAACAAACTTACTCAGTTACTGGTTAATGATTAAATTAAACCATTTTAATTTTTTTTTATGTTATTTTATGTTCTCCTTTTCCTGCAGTACACTGGTAGTAGACCTCAAAGGTTTGTTTTATTTGTAAACAATCAAAAACTTCTCTATTGTTCCTGTGCCCTTCAAGTTCATGCTGTGTAACATAATTGTTTATTACCAATTCAGTGCCCCATATGTCTTTTTGACCAATCAGGACGGATTCTAGGTGACCTGTCAAATGTTATAACGTTCAGGCAGGGACCCTTTTTGTATATCAAGCTAAAAATTGACAAAACAAAGTAAAAATGCAAATCAACAATATCAGCGTGATTTATTCTACAGAATGACACTTCAAATGCTGTCAGATAATACTCTCTTTATCTGAAAAAATACCGACAAGCGAGTTTTGTCGGTGGGTGCTTTACGGAACAGCAAGGTACCGCCCATCCTCTGAGTGTGAAATGCCGACCCGCTCACTTGAAATCTAAATTACCTAAGTTCGGAAAATCAAGTGAAATTGCGTCACTCGCGTTACGTCAAATGTATCTTTACGTCATTTCCCATCCGTCTTGAGTCGGTTCTAAATCTGTCGCTCGCTATTCAACAAGAAAAAGCGAAGCAACCGAAACGCATGTTGAACATGGTTTATCTTGTGAGATTGTTGTGTGTCAAACGCATTTGATCTGTGAATATTCATCACGTCAGGAGTATTACTCTGATTGGCTGACACAGGTCACGAGAATTCTTTGACTGACAGGCATAATTAGGTAGAAGCGCTCCAGTTCCCATTGCGGCTGTTCTGTCTAATTCGCGGGGTCGCTTCGAAATTTGTTTTCGTCGAATTAAACAGTAATTTCTTCTTCTTCTTCTTCTGCGTTCGTGGGCTGAAACTCCCACGTACACTCGTGTGGGTTTTTTTTTGCACGAGTGGAATTTTACGTGTATGACCGTTTTTTACCCCGCCATTTAGGCAGCCATACGCCGTTTTCGGAGGAAGCATGCTGGGTATTTTCGTGTTTCTATAACCCACCGAACTCTGACATGGATTACAGGATCTTTTTCGTGCGCACTTGGTCTTGTGCTTGCGTGTACACACGGGGGTGTTCGGACACCGAGGAGAGTCTGCACACAAAGTTGACTCTGAGAAATAAATATCTCGCCGAACGTGGGGACGAACTAACGCTGACAGCGGCCAACTGGATACAAATCCAGCGCGCTACCGATTGAGCTATATCCCCGCCCCAGAAAACAGTAATAAAACCGTTATTTCTAATATGCGGACTGTTAGGCCAACAAAAAAAAATGCTTTGGTTACGGTTTCATGGCCAAAAAAAATAGGGTAGGTAGGTCGATTAAACTTTTTGTTTTTTTTGTTTTTTGTTTTTTGGTTGGTCCCTCTTGAAATGATAAAAATAGTTTTCGAGAGTCATGCCAAAGTCCAGTTCGAAAGAGTCTTCGGGCTCGGCACTTATTTTCGTCGACCCAACACATTTTATCCCGAACAGTTTGCCGTCCAAAGTTGGATGAAAATCATGAAAAATGTCCACCAAGGTTGCACTCTTCGAGTACCGACTTATCAGTCGTGTTTGTTCGATATGAACGCACTTTCCGAATACGATTGCAAATGCAGACGACATCTTTTTACGTTCGCGCAACGAACGAACGCACGAGACTGACTTCCCTTGGATATGGGAGTTGTAAAAAGCGGAGTGGTGTCCCTTGTCGGGCTTGTTGTTGTCTGCTCGCCGGCGATCGATGTTTTCTCTGTGCCGTGGTGTTGTCGTTTTCGGTGGGTTTTTGTGTGTGTGTGTGTGGTTTTTTTTTGTGTATGTATGTGTTTGGTTCATTTTATTTTTAGCTTTAGGACCAAAAAAAAAGTTTAGGGTCGGCCCAAAAAGTTAGGGTCGGTCGGGAAACCGTAGCCAAAGCATTTTTTTTTTTGGCCTTAGCAAATGACAACAGTCATGTCTCACAAACGATATCAGCATTCGCCTAAAAGGCTCATGCTTGATATCTTTTTTCTCGACATGCCTGTTATCATTTGCTAACAGTCAGCATATTAGAAATAACTCATATTGTAGTCTTGGTTTAAGTCAGTTACCCCAGTAGAACAGATGAGATGTAGAGGGTTTTCAAGTTTTTGTCAGTGTCACCAACAGTTTTCAATGAATTGAACAATTTTGGTTTTAACTTTTTATCAATATCACAGATCACAATGGATTACCAAAGATGACAAGTTCAGCTACATCAGCCAACTGCACCATGAATGCAGCATCTGACTCCTGAGAAGCAAAGAAACCAATAGCGAGCCATCATTCTCAGAGGTCAAGATCACTGCATGGATGGCGAGGGGGAGTGTAACTCGGCTGCTGCTGATTCTCATCGCTCTGACGCTGTGCGTCGTTTTCTTTCTGGCTCTCGCTCCCATGCAGGATGCTGTCTGTTCTTGCAGGTAAGATCGAGATCTACAGAGTTAAATTTAAAGATATGATCGACTTGGTGCCAAAAGTTGCGCATAACTTATGTCATTTAAGCCCAAATGAACAATGATGTCATAAAAGTGCTGCTTTCTTTGTGCAGGGAGTGTGTGGGAGTATGATTGAGAATATAGTGTTAACAATTTCAAGTACAAACCCGTATCAGTTTTGAAGATATTGCCAAAAAAAGTTGCTGACCAAAACAAAAATTGACCTACAGAATGTGGACATGTTGGATACTGCCTTTGTGTACATCCCGTGATGCATCTCAAGACCGCCCAAAATACAATAACATAATTTGGTCAAATAGACGAGAAAGACATCCAGCAGTTGCTCTTGCTTTCAAAATGTAGGATTAATTCGAAGCAAAAGATCAAGGTGTAAGACATTTTGTAATGCATGTCATGAGTCTCACCTTTAAAACACAAAAAAGGATGAACTGTCTCAGGCAGAATGCAATGCACGCAAAAAATACGCAGAACTGGAAACATGGTAGTTGAGAAACATTTTTAAGCGGATTGTTGAAGCAGTTGGAATTTGTCGTAATACCTTATGTCCGATATGTTGGTTCTTACAACGATAATGTCTTGATTTCAAACATATATAGCAGTAATTATCTTTTTCTTCAACAGGGCCTTTTTTATGCTTTCAAAAGTTTTTTGTCCAGAAGAAGTGGGCAACTTTTGGCACTTAGACATACGTATCAGGGTTCGACACTAGCGGGGGCGGGGGGCGGAACGCCCCAGAGTTTTGTGTTCCGCCCCAAACATTGCCGAAGCTTGGGGCCCACTCCGCCCCAGGATAAATTCCACCAATGACAAACCGAAAATTCTAATGCCAGAGCCAATCACTAAAAATCGCCAGTCAAAGTCGTCACTGAAATACATGTGTTACGATCAATGCCGCAGTCAAGAAAAAAAACCATTGAAATTGTCGAATGACAATCCCGCAAGGGAAATAACTCCCATATTGCGCTCTTTAGCGTGAGAGATAAGTATCGCCTTCAAATGCCAAACGCAAAATGTGGCGACACATCCCTGGTGTAAAAAGACATGGAAATGAAGATGAAGAACAGGGGGGGAGAGAAACGAAAAAAGGAGTCCGATGCAGCCAAAAGCGCGAAGCGCTGTCGTAATATCAATGTCAAATGGTTGAAAGAATTTCCCTGGCTTCAGTACGATGAAGAAAAACAGACAACTGAATGCATTGCCGCACGTGAATACTGAGAGTGGGCCCCAGATTTTTGTTTTCCGCCCCAGCAATTTCCATCTATGGGGCCAGTGTGGCCCCAGGCTAAATAAGTTAGTGTCGACCCCTGCGTATATACTATATATGTGCATGTGTGTGTTTGTAAGGGTGAGAGAGAAAAACAGACAAAGACTACGAGAGAGGGTATGTGTGAGACGAAGGAAAACTTTAGATTTGTTTCACTCACTGTGTTTGTGAGTGAGCTAGAGATGATGATGGAACTTTATTTTACAAGAATACAGTTTTATATATAAGGCTACGCCTTTCCTTACAACCTGTCCTTATGTCTAATACAAAATTCTAATAATTGATAGACAAGTGAACAGAATTTTCCATTGTATTCACAGTTTTTTAAGCACCATACTCACACTCACAGCAAGTTATCTTTTAAATAGATTTAATTGTAAATTATGTATACATGTGTTTGAAATTGACCTTAACTGCGTTTTTGCATTGCAGTAAGACTAAGAGCGAAGGGAAGCAACCGAAAGAAAGAGATGTGGAACCTGAGGCAGAAGACAGCAGCATCACAAACGGCAGACACAAAATAGCCATCCTGGTGCCTTTCCGCGATCGCTTTGAAGAGCTGATGGAGTTTGTGCCTTATCTCTCTCAGTTTCTAAGGCAGCAAGGCAAAAGCTATAAGATCTTTGTCTTGAATCAGGTGGATAAATACAGGTAATGGTGAAAATGAAAAGTATGTGTGTTTGCACGCACATGTATGCATGCAAATGCTCTTCCAGATATATGGTTAAGATCATTGGAATGCTGTTGAACACCGTACTTTATCTTGGGATTGTGTCTTCCGAAGTTAACTTTTCTGTGTTGCCACATGATATATACACAAATTATTCAATCAGGCACTGAGGGAGATTTATTCAGGAAAGAGTTCTAAAGTTCTCAAATCAAATGTTTAATTGTGACTGTAAGGCACATTTACACTTTTTGTTTTGAACTTTTTCATATATTTTGACCCAGTGTACGACTACATTTTTTTGTATCAAGATGCATTCAGCAAGCTCTGTTTCATTTCTTATTTTGTTTGCTTTTCAATGTTCCTCAGGTTTAACCGTGCCTCTCTGATAAATGTGGGCTACCTAGAGTCTAAAGGGGAGTGCGACCATGTGGCCATGCATGACGTTGACCTTCTTCCAGTCAACCCTGACCTCCTTTACAAATTCCCTGAAGAGGGTCCTTATCACTTAGCTGCTCCCCATCTCCACCCCCTCTACCACTACAAGACTTTTGTTGGAGGGATTCTGCTTATCAAGAATGAACACTTTGAAAAGGTATTGAATTTGATGAGAGCTAGGGTCAAAGTTGTTGTTTTCTTCATCAGTGTGAAGTCTGTTGGGCTAACTTTGTTGCTGCCAAGTTGTGTGACTAGATAGCATTGTATACCCTGGTAGTTTGTATGTGACCGCTTTTTTCTTTTAGTGGTACACGTAGTATAGTCAAACTTACCCTTGCGGCCACCTCTCAAAATCAAGCACCTGCACAGAACGACTGAACGTCACCACTCCGAAAGCTTTCGGATGAGTTTTTCTTCTAGATTATTCACTTTTCCATAGCAACCACCTGTCTGTCATGACCACTTTTTGTCAGTTGTTTGGTTGGCTGCTTACTGTATAACATATGAAGAGGTGTCTTCCTACCATACTTTTGTTGACGTGGTTTGAAAACTCTATTTGATAAATCCTTTGCTGCTAACACACTTTGCAAATAATAGTTTTATTATATGAATTTTTTAATTGATTTTGATATGCTATAATGCACTGCTCGGATACTGCTACTTGTTTTGTTTTTTCTACAGTTGAATGGTCTTTCCAACCGTTACTGGGGCTGGGGCAGAGAGGATGATGAGTTTTATGTGCGCTTAAAGAAAGCAAACCTACAGGTATGGTATATATTATGCTCTTTTTTTTATTAATAGCAGCCATGCACATTGTGCACACCTGGTCTTTACACTGTCCACATCAACAGTGAAATGATTAATTGTACAGAGAAATGATTTAGCTTCAATGTATACTAATATGTTTCCTTTTCAGTGCTCTTTTTCTTCTTTAAAAGAATACATTTCTCAAAGAAATAATGAAAAATTGAACCTCAAAGGTAAATCAAAAGAGAGAACTGTCCACCTGGACTTATATTTGGGCAAGTAAGTGCACACAGCAGTATGCTTTCTGGTACAGCCTAAAATTTACCTCAGTATGAAGATTGACACGGTTTCTGGTTGTCTGATTTTGGTTAATTCTGGACCATCATATACCATGATGTTTTGTGAACAGGTGAGCCGTCCAGGAAACTTAACTACGGGGTACAGGTCATTCCGACACATCCATGACAAACAGAAACGACCAAGAGACAATTACAGATACTTTGATCAAAGGGAGGTAAGTTTCTCAGGGAGATGTGTGATTCTTGATTGCGGTGAATGTTTGCTCATTAGCTTGTACATTTGTTGAATGGGTAGCACATTCATTTATGCCATATTTTATAAAGAGGGCAATGTAGTGTGGCTCGTGCTGTACTCGCCTTGCCTAGACCTTGTTTGGGAAAATACAGTCACTGCGTCACATTTTGTTTATTATTATCTGCCGAGTTAAATCGCTACCTCTTACAGCTGTTGCTAATTTGTACAAGTTATGTATTGAAGTATCAGCTAACCTTTTGATGTTGCTTGTCAGATATAAGACATTGCACTGATTATTTCTTTCTGTGTGTGTGACTGAGTGTGTGTGATTGTGTGTGTGCCTGAGTGTATATGCATGTGTGCGTATGCGTGTGTGTTTCTAGAACCTTCTACTCATGATGCACAAAATTATCAAACAACTTTGTCCAATCTTTACAGAAAACAAAGCGGCTGGACCGCGAAACAGGAGTGGCCACAGTGCAATACAGCATAGAGAGCAAGCGTGAGTTGACCATCGACACTTTCCCCGTCACCATCTTGAACATTATGCTGGAGTGTGATGTCAGGACTACGCCCTGGTGCCTTCGTCCTGAAGACCACCAGTGGTACCTTAATCAGACCAAAGACAAACCGCAGCGATAATTTGGCTGGAAGTGTGGTGAGATCTGATCAACAAAGGGAAGTAAGCGCTCTAAATGCATGACATGTGTAATAGAGTAAGTGAGAGTTATTCAGAACCAGTCTCCTGGCACCTGAGAGAATAAGAAGCATTGAAATGAACAAGCGGCTTTCATCCTCATTTATCTGGAAGTGTGTTGAATTTCTGCTTGGAGAGTACGACAGACAAACTTGAAGGCTTGCAGTGGTGATCGTTTTGTTGTGTACAGTTCTGCGTTGACTTGATTTACCACTGACAGCCTAAGCTCTTGGGTGCTGATCGTTTGGCATTGTGTGTATGGTATCGGTTGTGAGTATAGTTCTGTTCAATCTGAAGAGTACGGAAGACAAACTGAATGCCAACATTGGTGATAATTTTGTTGTGTGTGTAATTCTTGTGGGCTTCGAGAGTGCCCCAAGACAATCTCCACAACAACAACTGCAGTGATAATAGGCGACTTGCCTTATCGGCCTGCGCTGCCATATCGCGCGATAAATCTGCGTTAACTTGCGTGGCCTTGCGAGATCTGCCGCAAAATGCGGGCATGTCCGGATAGCTCTGTGAGAGGTTGCGTTACAATGCGGACACTTCGCCTTGAAAATTGTGAATTTTCAATGTGAACAGTGTGCTGCAGCAATGATAGCCGCGAGAATAATCCTAAAGTTTACAAAATACCCAAGCATGGCCCGTGCACAAAGGAAAGGCGATCAAGGTTTATTTAAAAAGAAAAGTTTTACACAAGCCAGAGAACACCAGAGCAAAACGTTTGTCCGCAGGGAAGTGAACCTTCCTTATTTTCGCACCGGAGAGCAATTCAAGCGGGGTATTGTGCAAGTTGGCTATAATTGTAAATGTGTGAGCTTGTGTGTGTGTGTGTGTGTGTGTGTTTGATTCCGTCTGATTGAGGAGTATTTCAGTTGATTTCACTTTGATCATTCTGTCAGCGTGTGTTCTATGGGAGTTGGGAATGAACTGGTCAGGTTTTACAAATCCAGGGTGACAGTTGTAGTGATGATTTGTTGGTGCTGGGACAACCGATAATACTGCAGTTTCAAAAGCAAACTACAGAAATGACTGTTGAGCAGGAAATTTCTCGTAGGATGCATCATCTGTGAGAAATACTTAGGACACTGCATTGAATTTGAAACCAATAATAGTGACCTGTGTTTAAGTTTCTGTGGGGATTGTCTTAGAGTTGATTCTAAGGTTTGACAAGAATTCAGCCCAGTGAACAGTATCAGGGGTGCCTCAGTCTGCAAACCATGACTCGGCATTGACAGTTGTGTTCAATTATTTAGTCATTTGTCTGCACCATTGAGCTTGTTATATGTTGTCATGGGATTATTTTCCCCAGTCGTTGCAAAGATATATATCTGTGGTGCCTGAATCTTTTTTTCTCTCCATTTACTGCTTCAGTGAAAAGTCCATCTGGATGTGTACCTCAATCATCATGCACACTAGTACAAAATGCATACTGAGAACATTGGTAGAACCTCAGCATCTCTGAAAATTAAACCCACCGAGAGATGGCTAAATGTTTTAATATCGCCCTGCGCGACTTCTAGTTCTAAGTAACTTTTCTGGGCTACTTCTGTTGACTTTTTTTTCAGGGAAAGTTTTTTTTAGTTGCTTTTAAAACTGAAGTTAATTGTACTGTACTTGTGAAACTGAAGCAAATTTTGGAAATTCCTGTGCATTGAAACAGATTGAGAATAAGAGGTTGCCTTGGTTTTGAAGTGCTGAAACATGTGCCTCCAAAAGGCAGATCTGTTTGTAATGTTACACATATGTGGAGAAGTGGAACTGCATCCATAGTTACTGTGGTCTATCCTACGGGTTCTTTTCTTTAACACTTTCTACCCCAGCTATGTTGACAAGTTTTTTTCAGCCGAGACCAACTGTGCTGCAGCAGGTCACTCAGAATTGTAGTAACTGTGTCTTTTGTGAACAAGAAACAATTGACAAGTGGCTCTATCCCATCTCCCCCCTTTCCCCGTCGCGATATAACCTTCGTGGTTGAAAACGACGTTAAACACCAAATAAAGAAAGAAAAGAAAGAAGTAACTGTGTGGTAACTGTGTATCAAGACGCTGGAATGCAGGCGTTAGATTGACGTAACAGGAAGCCACTGAGGCTAACAGTCTGAGCGGATATATCCGTACCTGGTCAGATTGAGCAATAATTGAGTGGGTACAGATATATCCGTACCTGGGAGACAATTAGTTAAGGCATGAAGAGTTTGGATGTTGTGAGTGTATTTTTGAAAGTTAAAAATGAGATGCCTTGATCCAAATAGAGTGAATTCAAGCAATATCGAAAATGTTTGATACCATGGCTTCAAGCCTACTTATTTCATGTTTTGCTGATGCCTGTTGCAAGGTAATTGTTGTACACCCATTCAGTCTTTTAACAGAAAAGGTAGACCAAAGAATGTTGTCCCAGCTAGCTTAATGTGATATGAACAAATGGCCGACCTGATCTGATTCCTGAATGTGTTTCACATACCATGTGGATACATGTAGTATGTACTGTGTGTATATTTAAGTAGTGAGTTTCGACAATGATTATTACAGTTGTCAGTTAACAAGTTTACGCAATCTGAGCTTTATTTTTATTTTTAAGTGAACTGGTTTCTTGAGATAGAAGCTATAGCTTTCTGCATTTTCATGAATTGTGTTCAGACTGCCTTAAACAGTGGTCTGTTGATCTGCTTCTTTGTGGTTTGGGATATTCCATGACATGAATTATTTGAACAAAGAATATTTTGTTTTTGCTTTAGTACTGAGTTTAAAATGGCTGTGATTTTAAAAGGCATTGAATGAATTGACAGTAAAAGTATTTTATGCAACTTATATGGCTATGGTAGCTTCTGTCAGAATGGTCACATTGTGAACCAATCAGTACCCTTGTTTACCTGAAGCAGTTCTTTTAAATTCTCGGATGCCAGTGGTTTTGTTGTTATCTTTGAATGTGCATGCTGTTGTGTAGAAAAAGAGGTGATGGGTGAGAACAAAAATGGTAAAGTATATATAAATGAACTTGTATTAATTGTCAAAACTCTATTGTATTTTTATATTTTTAATCGCCTGCATCATTATTATATGTCATCCTCACAGAACCTAAATAAACAGGAAAGGGGTCAAACTTGTTGGATAGAATTTAATTTTATATCATAAATGATCAGTGTCAGTGACAGATCCATGTCACCTGTCGCTTACACCCAGGTCTGACAAAACATATAACGAAGGGAAGGAAGTGCTCTCAACAGAGACGACAGCGAGTGAGAGCTATGTTATGCCCAACAAGTTGTCTGGCATCTTTAGGTAAGAAAACCCCATGGATTTTGCGCAAAATTGCGGGTTTTTTGTTCGCGTTACACACTAGAATACAAACCGATTTGCACAAAACTTGCTCGGTACATACTTGAATTATTAAGGAATGCAGGGTGCAAATTTCGTTATATCTGCAGAAAAAATTTCATAACATCAGATTTTTAGGACCAAGTGTTGTGGCGCCAACGTTAATGGTCGGAGTCGGAACATAGATCAAAGTGTGTCAAAGTGTCAAAACCCCAAAACACACCAATTTTTGGTTAATTTCCATGGGGTTTCCTTACCTTAAGCCAGACAATAAGAAGCATTGAATGAACAAGTGAGCTTGTATATAAATCTATTTTTGCGCATTAGCTAGTGGTAGATGTGCTGAAACACAGACGTGAAAACCGTCTGGCAGAGTGGTCATTTTTAACAATACAGTCCTACCCATGTAGAGCAATTCTTGTAGTTCTCAGTTCTTCGAGCACTGGACTTGTGACCCTTGGGTCATGGGTTTGAATCTGGGATGGACAGGGGTCAACTTTAAGTGCAAACTAAGATCGGGAGCATCTCGTTACTCCCCCGTATCGTTACTCCCCCGGCTTGTTACTAACCCTAACCCTAAGGGGGAGTAACGAGCCGGGGGAGTAACGAGCTGATCCCACTAAGATGGTACCCATGTCCCAAGCCTGAGTCACTACGAGTCAAATTTTGCAGCATTGTGATAATATACAGTAATGGAAAATGGAGAAAATGAAATGGCATCATCAGAGATCCAATCAGGCTTACCAGGGTAAGAGCGTCCCTCCACACACCAACAGGCTATAACATGGCTGTTTTCTGTGCAGAGGTGGAATTGATTTTTCTTGAATTAATTTTGTAACCGATGCCTATGTTAAAATTCATTGAAACAAATCCCTGCTCTCCACAGGGAGTAGCCATGCTGTTGATGTTTGGCATGTTTTATGTGGAAGGATTGCTCTTATTCCATGTAAAAACCTGGCTAGATCTGTGGCGGTTGACTAGATTGTTACAGTTTATGTGAGAAGAATATTAGAGAGAGAGTGTCTGTGTGTGTGTGTATATATGTGTGTGTGTGTGTGTTTGCTTGTTGTACCTGTGCCCAACCACAGTGAAGTCAACATTTGAGTTGATTGCTGTGTTGATTTGTGTTCCAAAGGCTTGCAGAATACCTGATTTTGTTGTAAGTCTCAGTGTAGCCTCACACCCATGTTTCTTTGCTTGCAATGTTATCATGTGGTCAATTTACCCCAAAAACCATGTTGGGTTCAAACTTTGTTGCTGATCATGACACGTACAGTGTGTAATTTTGTCTATTCTTTTTGATGGAAGATATTTTCTTTATCATTAATAGAGAGATGAGAGGGAGAGAGAGATAGCATGAGTTTTAAAAAAAATGGATGGTTCTGTTTAGGTGTGTGAAAGGCATAACTCCCGATGGAGGCTGATGAAGGGATGTCACAACTTTTTAAAGGTGCTTTCCTTCCCTTGTAAATCATCTCATAGATCACGATAGATCAGTCCAGGCTTTTATCTTAAGAGCATCCTTCAACTGGTCTGACACATTCTAAAAAATTAACGGCTTCCTGTTTATAGTCAGTGGGAATGTTTAGATGAATTGATTTTCAGAGTTGACATAGGTGTCAGATTTAAAGAAACGAATCGAGCAAAAGTGAAAATTCCACACTGCACAGAAAGCAACCATGCTGAAGATGTTTTAAATGTGCCCAGGTGGAAGGAATTGCTATCTGAATAACTAGGACTGATACCCCCCGCGGGTTAGGGGGAAGAATTTACCCGGTGCTCCCCAGCATGTCGTAAGAGACGACTAACGGATTCTGTTTCTCCTTTTACCCTTGTTAAGTGTTTCTTGTATAGAATATAGTCAATGTTTGTAAAGATTTTTAGTCAAGCAGTATGTAAGAAATGTCAAGTCCTTTGTACTTGAAACTTGCATTCTCCCAGTAAGGTAATACATTGTACTACGTTGCAAGCCCCTGGAGCAAATTTTTGATTAGTGCTTTTGTGAACAAGAAACAATTGACAAGTGGCTCTATCCCATCTCCCCCCCCTTTCCCCGTCGCGATATAACCTTCGTGGTTGAAAACGACGTTAAACACCAAATAAAGAAAGAACTAGGACTGATCTATTGTGATTTACAAGACCGTCTACATGGGAAAGAAAGTATCTTTAAAGCCAGGATATTTAAATTAGTCGACTTGGCTCTGAATTTTTGGTATGATGACTGTGACGTCAACTTCCAGCTAAATTTAGGAGAGCCTTCAGGTTCTTTTTGCATGCTACATCAGTTTAATGGTCTCTTTATCATATGCTACATGAAGCAGTTATACATGTATGTGTTTAAATTGTACACTCATTGAAATCTGTTCATCTGTTACACTTGCACTAGCTGTGGTAAACTGTGCCTTTTCTGTTAACAGACTCACTGTTAAATTACAGATTTACAGATGAACATTTAGTTTACTCACAAATATGTGTTCTAAAACTTATTTTTCTAAACCAAAAGTTATGATTATAATCTGTGCAGGATTTTGTTGGACTGCTGGTACCAAACTATTTTATTAATAAGTAGGTATGCTATTTACCCCAAATTGTTCAGTTGATGGAGCCCTTAAATTTGTGAATACTGCACGTTTTATCTTGAATTTAAACACATTCTTAATTTTAGCCTTGCATTTTTGAAGTGGTTTTTTTATAGACTCGGTTTTTTACTGTAGGTATTTTATTGCTTTTTTTTTCAAGGTGCATGAAGTAGTGTTACGACTACACGATCATCATAGTATCAATAGAGATTACTGCATGGCTTAATTGTCATACCAGATTTACACGTGTTTTTTGTCTTTAAAAATTGAAATGCGCAGGAAAGCGAGTGATCTCAGTATAGTATGTAGGGTAAACAAAATTTGGTTGAAGTACAGTTTATATTTCATGAATTTACAGTATTTATTTTGGCACATCAAAGTAATCATAACAGCATTATTTTGTTTACTGTGATATGAGATCAAGATCTCAGACTTTCTTTTCATGTTGAGACTGTCTTGACGGCTCTATAATGGTGAACATGTGACTAAATATGTGTAGTTTATTGTGAAAGCTTCCAAGGAATGAGCCACAATCAAAACAAAGATGACTGAAGGAAATGTACAGCTAGATTAATTTAATCTCCATAGCTTAACTTGATTGAATAATACATGTATATGGTTTTATGTATAATTATAAGTGAAATACCATGTTTACAAACTGATATGCTTATATATTTCAGGTATGAAGGTTCAATAAACCATTCTAACTGCTACTATTACTACATGTAATGATTTGAAATTGCTTGTGTTCTGAAGACATATATTTCTTTGGTTTTATAGCTCCCAGGATCCCGCAGTGGGGCACTGCGGTTATGAAATTAAAGGCCCCTCCTGTTTTTGGAACCGCAGGAGCTTTCTAGTTTGCTGTTAGGTAGATTTTTGGTTCCTCTTTCCTGTCATGCTCTCTTTTTCTTCATGAATTCTTTTCCTTTTTCTGCCTTCTTGCTCATTCACCTGTATTTTTTCCAAAAATCTCTTCTCTTGCCGCTTGTCTCGCGATTCATGTATAGTTTAATCTGTTAGTGTTCTGATGTAAGTCCAGCAGTAGATAGGTTAAGCCTATTTTAACATACTGGAAACTGGTAATCTTCCAGTAGGTATTAATTTAGTTTTACTAAAGCCTGCTGGGACACAAGTAATGGGTTAGTGCATTTGTAAACAGGAATCGCTTGACAAGTGGCCCCCTTCATCCCCCCCCTTCCTCGTCCTGATATGGCTCTGCGTAGTCGGCTGGACGTTAAGCAACAAATAAACAAACAAACAAACAAACTCCCAGGAGAGAGGTTAAATAAATGCCACTTTAGGAAGAATTTTTCACCAGAAAACAACTTCCACAAAAGTTTGATTTTAACAATAATTTAATAATGGGAGGGGTTAACATTTAAGTTTACTAAATATCAGTAACTACTGTATATAAGACAAGGAAAAATTCAAAAGAACAGAGACTGAACCTTTTCATTTCAAATTGATATTTACATCAATGTAATGTTTTGTATGCTGAATATTTCATTTTTATCATCTTTTACAGTTTGTTGGACATACCAATGTGCAAGATGGCTTGACAATTTAACAACATGAAAAATGGTAAAGTGCGATTCAGATTTATACATTTGTTGTAACTGTTCCACATGAATGATGCTACAGTTGGATTGAAATGATCAAGTACTACAGGGTTCCATTACGTGCATGCTATTATAAAATGAAAAGCTAAAATGATCAGTGAGAGTTGGTGTGTGTGTAGGGAGAGACTGTGAGTCTCAGAGATGGGAAATTTGTAAAGTTTATTCTACACAATACATAACTGTACACATTTACTACATATTCATCAAAACATTCTGCTTTTAAATTGCATCATTTTACATTCCATAGAAATCTACTATAAAGCACGAGCTGTTGAAATTAACCTAAATCTGAAATCTACAGAACACAAATGCTTCATGCTGTCACTTTGTTTTACCACCCCCCTAAACAAATTTAAAACAAGAGGCGAAACCTTCAAGGCTCACGTAAGAAATCGACAAACAGTAACACAAACTCAATCACTCCGTCACACATACACACACACACAGTAAGCATAGGTGACACTGTGCAAGATCAAGAAAGCGAGACACTAGATCTAGATCTGTCTGTCTGCATGCAGCCTACTTACAGGGACACGACAGCCAACTAGTCTCGGCCCGCTCAAAATAATGACCGAGACTTTCAGTAATTCCTTCGCGTGACGTCTAACCCTCTTACGTCATAATGTGACGTCTTCAAATGACGAAATGTTAAAGTTTCTACCACAGACATACATACATACATACATACGCACGCACGCACGCACAGACAGACAAAAGTTAGCATCGCATAGGCTACACTTACGTGAGCCAAAAACAAGTCGCGTAAGGCGAAAATACTACATTTAGTCAAGCTGTGGAACTCACAGAATGAAACTGAACACACTGCATTTTTTAACAATGACCGTAGTCCGCCGCTCGTGCAAAACGCAGTGAAACTGACGAGTCTGTTTAGCGCGGTAGTGGTTTCGCTGTGCTGCATAGCACGCTTTACTGCACCTCTCTTCGTTTGAACTTTCTGAGCGTTTTTTAATCCAAACATATCATATCTATATGTTTTTGGAATCAGGAACCGACAAGGAATAAGATGAAATTGTTTTTAAATCGATTTCGGAAATTTAATTTTAATCATAATTTTTATATTTTTAATTTTCAGAGCTTGTTTTTAATCCAAATATAACATATTTATATGTTTTTGGAATCAGAAAATGATGAAAAATAAGATGAACGTAGTTTTGGATCGTTTTATAAAAAAAAAATTTTAATTACAATTTTCAGATTTTTAATGACCAAAGTCATTAATTAAATTTTAAGCCTCCAAGCTGAAATGCAATATAGAAGTCCGGCCTTCGTCGAAGATTGCTTTGCCAAACTTTCAATCAACTTATACAAAATGCCGGAATATGACGTCATCAAAGACATTTATCGAAAAAATTTAAAAAATGTCCGGGGATATCACTCCCAGGAACTCTCATGTCAAATTTCATAAAGATCGGTCCGGTAGTTTAGTCTGAATCGCTCTACACACACAGACAGACAGACAGACACACACATACACCACAACCCTCGTCTTGATTCCCCCCTCTATGTTAAAACATTTAGTAAAAACTTGACTAAATGTAAAAACACCCACCTCCTCACACCTTCCCGCACCACCAAAATCAGACCATCCCAACTAAACCATCCGAAACACCAGTAATCATGTAAACTGACACATTCAACCCAAGCCCAATTTTATTTTCCTTCTGAAAGTCAGTAGTTTGAAGCCAACAATATGACAAAAGTACACAGTAGCATGTTGTACAAACAGAATCCAAAGAGGTGGATGAAACAGCTTTCGTACATCACAAAGCATGTCTACAACTACAAAACCCAGAAGAGTTCAATGCTCATATGATTCAAGTTAAAGGTTGCACTCGTATGATGTCATTCAATAAAATCCACACACATACATTCGCACACACCCCCCCCCCCCTCCCCCAGTAACAATCTCAAAATAATTAACAGTGGTCTTTCAAATTAATGCAGTAGAGGAGATGCAATGATAATAACAAGCCGGAAAAGACAAGGATATAATGTCTTTATTTGGACTGAATGAAGATCGGAGATATTCTTATATGAATATTGCTGATAACTATGTTCTGACAATGGAGCAAAACTCATGCAATTGGACGGAATGCAAAAGATATGTTCAGAGATGAATTATACATCTGCTATGTTATTTGACAATGGGACAGAAATGATGCAATCAAACTGTTAAGCAGTAATTGAATTTGTATGTTAAAATCTTATAAGTATAAAGGATCATTGCAGTACAGGCCTTTTTAGCAAGATTAAAATGATAATAACTTCAAACGCTATAAAATATTATGCAGGAGATATTTAATCAGTTAAAATATTCATACACATAACACTTTACAAAAACACACTTTCTTCATCCTTTATAATTATGTAAATTTACAAACACAGTGGGTGAAACATATGCATATCATTCCTTTTGCTTGCACAGCCAGTACAAGAAAAATTCAGGCAGTTTTAGACAAAAAGAGAGAAAAACAACATAAATGGACTTGAAAAAAATAGTATCATCGCTTTATGCTTTGGAGTATTGTGTAACACAATTTCGCAAGTTGTCAGTTTTGAAGAAGTTGCTTTATATATTTTCAGCATAAAGTGCAATGTTTTTATTTCAATGACTGTGATCAAAATTCAGTGCTTCTTTTGCCTGAACATACAAAACTAAACATGAATTTTTTTGTTGCTAACAGTGTAATTATATAAATATATTACAGTCTTTGTCATTCACTATGATTCAGTCAGTTCATTGTCATTAATATAAATGAGTGTTGTACTCATTTGGTAGTCTCTGCAAAAAATATTTCAGCAGTCTGTATAATCACGGAGGGAAATGCACACACGTTGTTCATAACCCAAATACATATCCAGCTTATTTAAACCAGTACTACAGTGGAACTCCCCTCTTGAGACCTTCAAAAATCTGAAAATCAGTATTAAAAAGGAGGGAGTCTTAAAATGGAGGTAAATTTACAGAGTTTATGAACAGAACATCCGAAAAAGCAAGGTCTTAAAAAGGAGGGAGTCTTAAAATGGAGGTAAATTTACAGAGTTTATGAACAGAACATCCAAACAAGTCGCGTAAGGCGAAAATACAACATTTAGTCAAGTAGCTGTCGAACTCACAGAATGAAACTGAACGCAATGCAATGCAGCAAGACCGTATACTCGTAGCATCGTCAGTCCACCGCTCACGGCATAGGCAGTGAAATTGACAAGAAGAGCGGGGTAGTAGTTGCGCTGGGAAGGATAGCACGCTTTTCTGTACCTCTCTTCGTTTTAACTTTCTGAGCGTGTTTTTAATCCAAACATATCATATCTATATGTTTTTGGAATCAGGAACCGACAAGGAATAAGATGAAAGTGTTTTAAAATTGATTTGGAAAATTTAATTTTGATAATAATTTTTATATATTTAATTTTCAGAGCTTGTTTTTAATCCGAATATAACATATTTATATGTTTTTGGAATCAGCAAATGATGGACAATAAGATAAACGTAAATTTGGATCGTTTTATAAAAAACATATTTTTTTTACAATTTTCAGATTTTTAATGACCAAAGTCATTAATTAATTTTTAAGCCACCACGCTGAAATGCAATACCGAAGTCCGGGCTTCGTCGAACATTACCCGACCAAAATTTCAACCAATTTGGTTGAAAAATGAGGGCGTGACAGTGCCGCCTCAACTTTCACGAAAAGCCGGATATGACGTCATCAAAGACATTTATCAAAAAAATGAAAAAAACGTTCTTGGATTTCATACCCAGGAACTCTCATGTCAAATTTCATAAAGATCGGTCCAGTAGTTTAGTCTGAATCGCTCTACACACACACACACACACACACAGACAGACACACACACGCACATACACCACGACCCTCGTCTCGATTCCCCCCTCTACGTTAAAACATTTAGTCAAAACTTGACTAAATGTAATAAGCAAGGTCTTAAAAAGGAGGGAGTCTTAAAATGGAGGTAAATTTACAGAGTTTATGAACAGAACATCCGAAAAAGCAAGGTCTTAAAAAGGAGGGAGTCTTAAAATGGAGGTAAATTTACAGAGTTTATGAACAGAACATCCAAAAAAGCAAGGTCTTAAAAAGGAGGGAGTCTTAAAATGGAGGTAAATTTACAGAGTTTATGAACAGAACATCCAAAAAAGCAAGGTCTTAAAAAGGAGGGAGTCTTAAAATGGAGGTAAATTTACAGAGTTTATGAACAGAACATCCAAAAAAGCAAGGTCTTAAAAAGGAGGGAGTCTTAAAATGGAGGTAAATTTACAGAGTTTATGAACAGAACATCCAAAAAAGCAAGGTCTTAAAAAGGAGGGAGTCTTAAAAGGGGGGTTCCATTGTACCTAAAACATGTGAAGAAAGCATCCCACCAAAAAAAAAGCCACATGAACACTGCATATTATCCTTGACTTTTCTGTTATTCTTTTACAGGCTAGCACAGTAACTTTTTACTTGACAAAATAACATGTATCACACAGACTGTAAACAGCTAGAACAACCGAAAGTAAAAAATAACACCATTTATACATTAAAGCAGTAACTCAAAGAAAAAAATATCATCCATATTACATGAAAGTAAGCCACATCCAAAAACACAAGAGGCGAAGCCTTCAAGGCTCACGTAAGAAATAAACAAACAGTAACACAAACTCAATCACTCCGTCACACATACACACCCACACACACAGTAAGCTTAGGTGACACTGTGCAAGAAAGAGAGACACTAGATCTAGATCTGTCTGTCTGCATGTAGCCTACTTACAGGGACACGACTGCCAAATAGTCTCGGCCCGCTCAAAATAACAATGACCGAGACCACACACACCACGCGAGAGAGAAAGACTACAGGGAGGCATGCCGTCATGATGCATTAATTGACGTCAAACACTTTTGACCGTGACGTAATCTTATGCGAGCTTTATCCATAGTCTTGGATAACCACTCACACATAGACTCGGAAATGTTAAAGTTTCTACCACAGACATACACACGCACAAACACACACACACACGCACACACACACGCACAAACGCACAGACAGACAAAGTTACGATCGCATAGGCTACACTTCGTGAGCCAAAAATGAAAAATACAATAAAAACATTTCTACTGAAAATTGCACTTTTGTCATATAATTTGAAGACTGAACACCATGAGATAAGCTATTGAAAACAGAACAAAAAGTGTGATCTTGGTCGTAACCAACCACGTCTTGAATTTGTATGCAGTAAATTGAGAGGTTTAAAAATTTTCGGGGAAATATATGACTGAGTGAGAGTGAGAGTGAGAGTCAGATTAAAAAAAAAACAAGTCGCGTAAGGCGAAAATACAATATTTAGTCAAGTAGCTGCCATTTTTCAGCAAGAGCGTATACTCGTAGCATCGTCAGTCCACCGCTCATGGCAAAGGCAGTGAAATTGACAAGAAGAGCGGGGTAGTAGTTGCGCTAAGAAGGATACATGTAGCACGCTTTTCTGTACCTCTCTTTGTTTTAACTTTCTGAGCGTGTTTTTAATCCAAACATATCATATCTATATGTTTTTGGAATCAGGAACCGACAAGGAATAAGATGAAAGTGTTTTTAAATTGATTTGGACAATTTAATTTTGATAATAATTTTTATATATTTAATTTTCAGAGCTTGTTTTTAATCCGAATATAACATATTTATATGTTTTTGGAATCAGCAAATGATGGAGAATAAGATAAACGTAAATGTGGATCGTTTTATAAATTTTTATTTTTTTTTACAATTTTCAGATTTTTAATGACCAAAGTCATCAATTAATTTTTAAGCCACCAAGCTGAAATGCAATACCGAACCCCGGGCTTCGTCGAAGATTACTTGACCAAAATTTCAACCAATTTGGTTGAAAAATGAGGGCGTGACAGTGCCGCCTCAACTTTCACGAAAAGCCGGATATGACGTCATCAAAGACATTTATCAAAAAAATGAAAAAAACGTATGGGGATATCAATCCCAGGAACTCTCATGTCAAATTTCATAAAGATCGGTCCAGTAGTTTGGTCTGAATCGCTCTACACGCACGCACGCACGCATGCACACACACACACACACACACACATACACACACACATACACCACGACCCTCGTTTCGATTCCCCCTCGATGTTAAAATATTTAGTCAAAACTTGACTAAATATAAAAATGAAAAGATATAAAGATACAAAAACATCCAAAATCAAAATGTATGCTATTTAATAAAAACAAAATAGAAAGGGGGTCACACAATACTACCACACACAAAAATACTGAGAGAGACAGAGAGAATAAATGGGAAAAATATCTGTAGCAATTTTGTTTTAATTTTTTGCAAGTTGTTTAATATTGCTCTGCAACTGAAGTTAAGTTTACAGAAGAAGAAACATACTAACTAACAAGCTTTAAATGCTGAGTTTGCTTTTAGCAGTATGGATTCGTTACATACCATTTCTAAGCACTAAAATCACCACTGGCCCTAGACAGTATTAAACTTGTAGGAACTTGAAGAAAACATACAGGGTCTTATGGGGATACCAAACAAAAATGTATTATGGCCAAGAATCTGCCAAGGAGTCTAAAAAGTGTTACAATTTTTAGACTTTTTTGAACCTTAATTTTACATGAATAAACATCTCGGTACTCCTGTCCTTCAATTGCAGCATTTGATTTTCCAGTCAAGTGGTCGGTTTATCAAATATTTGCAGATAAAGCACAAATGATTGTATGTTACATTTACACCATAACATAATTTTACGGTGCTGTCATTTTCTTAGGTTCAGCTTTAGGCAACTGTTTCACTTTCCAATGGCTTGATTGCTGAATGTAGAGTTGATCTGTAGTAAAGCAACACTTGAAAAACGTTGCTCCTGCCTCAATATAAGCAAAATCATTTATCTGTTAGTTACTTTACACCAAAGCTCAGATGATTTTTAAATAAGTTTGACCAGAAACATTTTTTTAAGTTTCCCTTTTTTCATGATTATTTACACCAAATGTAACATACAGACCAGCAAAAAAAAAGTACACTCCAAAATCCAAAACCTATTTTCAGATCAAACTTTTAATAATCTAACATATGTTTCTCCATCCATTTCTGGACCTATTAAAAATTAGATTAAGATGATACCCTTATCAGTAACTTGGTAATTCAATGCGCCTTGTGTGCAAAAAAAGGTGCTTTTTTTCTTGAACAAAGTCAATTTTCTCAGCATCCAGGCGACTGACAGACATACATTTGGTATGGATAGAATCTGCATGAGGAATACTTCATAACTGTATTGTTTATATTGTAGTCATTTCAAAACAGAACAAAATACAAAGTGATCAAAGTACAGTGGAACCCCTCTCTAGCGACCTTGAAAATGTTGACAAAAAATCGGTCCTTATGGAGGGGGGTCCTTACAGAGGGAGGGGGCGGGGTCAGGGGGCCACAAAGAAAGTCAGATTTTCTTAAAAAAAAGAAAACAGAGAAGTTTGAGTTGCTGACGACCGTTCCCTCAAGCAAACTGCTTCGATTTCATGTTTGACATTGTCCATGGTGTCCACCAGTTCTGGTGCATGTACTACCCTGGCCAAGTTTCCTCTCAAGACATCAAAGAGACCGCCTTTTCAGAATGTTTTCTTTGTCTTGGATAATTCTTTGAATTTGCGATTTTCCAACATCAAGACTTTTTGCAATCGCGATGGCAGTTTCTCCCTTTTTGTGTCTGTTCACAACATTCACTCGATTTTTGAGAGTTAAATATTTTATTTTATTTGTAGACGCCATGTCGATCTCCACTGCTCTTCTGTCCAAAGACTGTCTTATTCTGACTGAGTTGAACGGTGTATGTTGGTCACGTGAGTTTGTTTTCTCGATGATTGGTTTGTGATGTTTACTCAGCCCACCCAACCATCACACCTCTCAGCGGTTTAGTGCCTTTGCTTACGCGAGACTGTTATAACCGGTTTGTCAGTGATGCGTTACGCTGACTGAGAGTCTTGGCTTTGTCTGACAAAGTCGTTACACAAGCTGTTAGGTCGGTCCTTAGACGTTAGAGCGGGGTGGTCGCTACACTGGTGACAACTATATACACTAGCTTATAAGGAAACACATCGGTTAAAAAAAAAAGGGTCGTTGTGGCGGGGTAGTCGTTAGAGAGGGGGGTCCTTGTGAGGGGTTCCACTGTATCCAGAACAGGATTTTTGCATTTGGACACCTTGACAGATTCCTGACCATATGCATGAACTAATATAGTCTTACGTGAGCCTAATAGGGAATTATTTTTCTCCATCCCTATACTTTCCCTAGTACAAGTTTTAGCTTGTTTGCATGTACAATTCTGACAATAATTAGTGAATAATTAAGTTTCTATAGGGATATGATATAGGTTCCCATCAGTTTTTCAAGACTACGAGTATGAAGAGCAATACGGTTCTGCTGTTGTTTCTTTTCATGGACATTGAGAAATATCATCTTCACTCAAGAAGCAATCTTCCCACTCTTAAAAGGAAAACTCTGTTTACTTGAATTATAGTATGTGTCAAAGTAAAACTGTGATAGCTGATTTGAATTCAGACAGGGTTTGCTTGCTGTGAAACTGAGCCCAAATAAGTTCTTTATCATATGATTTGGTTTTAAAAACAAGTCATGAAAAACAAAAAGAGAAATACATTTTTTTGTAATAATGGAGAAGGAAACACTGGCAATTCTGCAGCCTTAAAAACTGTGAATGAAAACAATTAATGTAGTGACAACCAAAACACTAACAACGCCCCCCCCCCCCCCCCCCCACCCCCCCCCCCCCCCCCCCCCCAACGGGGGAGACATTTAGATTTGCGAAATGAGAGCAGTACATACAAAAAGCAAAACTACAGCCCTTGCCCAATACATAATTCCCTTAAAAAAATATTTAAAAAAACAGCCCTGAAGAACTTAACAAAATGAAAAAAACAGCATACGCTGTATCATTTTTAATATCAAGTTTTCTGTATTAACAAAATCTTTCTGAAGGTGCAGCCCTCAAAAACTGTATTTTGCCCCCTTTTTTTCTCTCAAGCTGATGTTAAAATACTAAACAAGCAAATAAATGACAAAATCTGACATGATATTTCATTGCACAGGAGAAATAACAGTTCCTGCTTTAACAGCAGGTTTTGCGACGGCGACAGAACTAGAGCTAGTCCGGGATGAACCAGTGTTGTTGTTGTTCGTTGTTACTGATGGGCCCTTCGAGGTCGCTTGGGAGATTGCCTGTCGCTTGCGTTCCTGCTTGATCTTTTCCACGTAGGGCTCCATCAGAACAGCGATGCGCTGAAAAAGATGAAGGATGTCTTTATTACAATTATTCATGCGTGCAAGTACCAGCATTCACATTCCAATACACGCGTGTATGTATGCACGCACACACATGTATGCATGCACACAAACGCATGCACGCACACAGGCACACACACACATGCACACACACACACACACACACACACACACACCAACCTTTTTATCGTCATGGCTGGTAGCAATTTGCCAAGGTGTTGTTGATTCCTGAAATCAGATGGAAAACAGTGTCAACTTGAAAGGAAAAGCAACTACGTGTAAATTTGAGCTCAAACATGCTCAAACACCCCAGTGTTTTAATTATCAATGTAAATTTGAGCTCAAACATGCTCAAACACCCCAGTGTTTTAATTATCAATGTAAATTTGAGGAGGAAGGCACACATATGTCTGCATACCTGTTTATCTGTGTTAATTACGTGCGTGTGCATTTTCAGAATTTTCATTACTGTTACTGTATCATCACAATTCTTTGTCACAGTTTCATTTTTTAACAAATTACAGGTAAACTGGAACCCTCTCTTAAGAACTCTATCTAAGACTCCACCTCAAGAAGATATGTTTTTTACTTCTTTTTTAGTGTGCCTTTTTAAAAAAAAGATGCATTGGATGCATGACCCACACATCAACAACAACAAAAGTTGAGGCCGTTCTCCGGTGACCGCATTTTCCATGGAATAACTTGAATTTTTTGTAAAACAATCTTTGACCCCGTCCGGACTATGGGATTGCATTTCGCTGTGCACGCGCTGCAACACACACACATGCACACACGTGCACACGCACGTGCGCACGCACACACACTAACCCTAGTCCTAATTCCAAGTCAATATGAATACATTCAGTCAAACATTGACTAACTGTAACACTCTACATTGTACTAACAATTGGAGAAAGAAGGCAGCAGAGGAAGAATGAGAGGATGAACCCTTCCCTCCCCACCATAATCAGCAACAGCAACAGCAAGCTGTTCACGCTTATACCTGTCATCCGCTTATACCTCTCATCCGAGAGATCTCACTTATGTTGGATTAACATTATATACGCACAGATCGATTCAGCAGGAAAGTAGGATGGACAACTTAATGTACTTTATACTGCTCAAAACCACTCCAATCAGATTTTCACAGTAATCAGATTATGCTAAAGATGCAGCTTTCACGGACACAAGTCGTGTGTCATTGTCAAGGTGTCTTCATAAAAGGCTTTAAATTTGTGCTGTTGTTTTCCCTCTGGAGGGAAAAGAGCTTTTCAGTGAGGGCCGTGCTTTGCCTCCGAATCTACGCACTTGCTGCAAGTTGCCTTGATACACATCTGGTTTGCGTATTTGTAAACAGCTAGTCTCTCGACCCACAGTTATTTTTGGGTACAGTATTCAATTGTAAATGACACGAAGAAGCCTACGTCTGTAATGTTTTAGTGCATGTTTTTATGATTACTTACAGGTACCATAGACCTATAAGTATATTCTCTCTCTCTCTCTCTCTCTCTCTCTCTCTCTCTCTCTCTCTCTCTCTCTCTCTGTCTCTCTCTGTCCCCCTCTCTCTCTATGTCTCTTTCTCTCCACCCCCCACCCCCCTTTCCCTCCCTCTTTCTGATTTACAAAGACAATCAGAGAAGTGCCACCAACAAATCTCCCCAGAACTTAAAACCAATAACAGTTCTCTAATACAATTCTATGAGCTTAATTGACAAGTTAAACTTTTGCAAACTGGCAGAAAGTGTAAACTGACTTAAACTAGGACAGCCTAGCTGACTCATGAAGTTTCTGCCACAGAAGTAAACCACATCAGCAATGCATCTCTCAGACCATCTTTGGCTGAAAGTATGCTGAATAAATGACAGAGCTATTTTCTCCTACGTTCCGGCGTCAAAGGCAATATGTACCAGTGGACCAAGTGGTACCTGCACAACCGAAAGGCCAGAGTGCTGGTGGGCGGTCACTGTGGCCGAAAGGTGCTACAACGCCAAGGAGTTCCACAGGGAGGAGTACTCTCCCCCACGCTATTCATACTCTTCATTAACGACCTGGTACCAGAGTTGCCCAAGGGAGTCCAAGCGGCACTGTATGCTGATGACCTTGTTCTCTGGTGCTCGGAAGAGTATGCAACCACAGCAACCTACAGGATGCAACTTGCCCTAGAAAAGGTTGCAGCGTGGGCGGAAGACGTGTGTGACCATCAACAGGGAGAAGACCAAGTTGCCACTCTCTTCACACTCTCTGCCAAAGCGACACCTGGCAAACTGACCTTGGGTGACACACCCCTGAAATTTGAAGACCAGCAAACATACCTGGGGGTCACCTATGACTAGCGCATGACCTGGAAACAACACATCATGAATGCAGAGGGAAAGGCCAAGAGAAAACTAAACATCATCATCATGCGGAAGCTGGCAGGATCACACTGGGATGCAAACGAGAAGATCTTAAAATCATGCAGTCTACCAGGGGACTGTACGACCGCACCTCGAGTACGGATCAAGCTCTAGGGCAACAGCAGCCAATTGACACACCAGCAGGCCCTAGACAAAGTACAGAACCAAGCGCTGAGAATAATCACGGGCGCAATGAAATCAACACCCATACAGAAGATGGAACAGGTGACTGGCATTCCTCCACTGAGCAAAAGGCGAGACTGCAAAACAATGGTACAAGCCACCAAGTACCAGTGCACTCATGACCATCCAATGAGTGACGGACTCAAGAAGATGTCCTTAGGCAGGCTGAAAAGATCAAGCTTCGCTCTGGAGGCAAGGGCTTTGCAGAAGAAACATCAGACAGAGATGCCAGAGCTAGTGGAGCCACCATCTTTCTCCCTGGACGCCCCACCCTGGGAAGACAGACAAGGAAACCTGGACATACAGACCATGAGTGTCCCCTACCTCACAACAAAGGATGAGCAGAGCAATGTGACGAAAAAAGCCCTGACTCTTGCCATGCTAGAAGAAAGGTACCCCCAAGAAGCATGGATACGGGTGTATACTGATGGGTCAGCCACAGAGGCCGTCAAAAATGGAGGAGCGGGGGTGTATGTCCAGTACCCCAGTGGAAAGTGGCAAGCAGAGGCTATACCAACAGGCCTCCACTGTACAAACAACAGAGCTGAGGTACAAGCACTGATCCATGCTGCATACACCATCAACGACAGAGTCAACCATGACAATTTTTCCAGGTGGTCTTCCTGACTGACGCTCTGTCAGTACTACAAGCAATGACCAGTAGCAAACTGCCTCAGCTGGAACACGCTCTACACAACATCAAGAGCCTGAGGACAGTACTGCAATGGATCCCCTCCCACTGTGGTGTACAAGGAAACGAAAAGGCGGACAGGATGGCAAAGCTGGGTGCAGAAGATGAGCAAGAGAACAACCCTGTGAGCCTGACAGAGATGAAGACCATCATTAATTAGTCTCTGCACAGGACGCCCCAGCCACAGGACAGCTACCACCTGCTATCCAGACCACAGCAGGTGGTCATCTTCCGCCTGAGAACGGGACACAACAGACTTAACCAGCATCTCCACAAGAAGCTGCATGTTGTGCCCTCCCCCATGTGTTCTTGTGGAGAAGCAGAGCAGGACACGGCCCACATCCTACGAGATTGCAGGAACCACCAGGTGCTGAGAGAGGAAATCTGGCCATTGCCGGAGTCCCTGCACAACAAGCTGTACGGTCCAGTGGCTGCGCTGCAGAGGACCACTTATTATATCTCAAGATCTGGACTCCAAGTGTGATCAGCGATCGAAAAGAAGAAGAAGAAGACAGAGCTATTTTTGTGTCTCTTTATGTATCAAAAAGATTTGTCTCCTAGACCAGCACTAACCCTGATATGCATTTAAAAGAGGCTCATCCTCTATCCCACGTGCCTATTGATCACGCAGGAGGGGGGGGGGGGGGGGGAGGTAAAAAGGAAAGGCCGGGTGGGTGGGGGTGTCAGAGGAAGACTGAGACAGCAATTAACTTAAAGAAAAAACAAGTCGCGTAAGGCGAAAATACAACATTTAGTCAAGTAGCTGTCGAACTCACAGAATGAAACTGAACGCAATGCAACGCAGCAAGACCGTATACTCGTAGCATCGTCAGTCCACTGCTCACGGCAAAGGCAGTGAAATTGACAAGAAGAGCGGGGTAGTAGTTGCGCTGAGAATGATAGCACGCTTTTCTGTACCTCTCTTCGTTTTAACTTTCTGAGCGTGTTTTTAATCCAAACATATCATATCTATATGTTTTTGGAATCAGGAACCGACAAGGAATAAGGTGAAAGTGTTTTTAAATTGATTTCGACAAATTAATTTTGATAATAATTTTTATATATTTAATTTTCAGAGCTTGTTTTTAATTCAAATATAACATATTTATATGTTTTTGGAATCAGCAAATGATGGAGAATAAGATGAACGTAAATTTGGATCGCTTTATAAAAAAAAATTTTTTTTTACAATTTTCAGATTTTTAATGACCAAAGTCATTAATTAATTTTTAAACCACCAAGCTGAAATGCAATACCGAAGTCCGGGCTTCGTCAAAGATTACTTGACCAAAATTTCAACCAATTTGGTTGAAGAATGAGGGCGTGACAGTGCCGCCTCAACTTTCACGAAAAGCCGGATATGACGTCATCAAAGACATTTATTGAAAAAATGAAAAAAACATATGGGGATTTCATACCCAGAAACTCTCATGTTAAATTTCATAAAGATCGGTCCAGTAGTTTAGTCTGAATCGCTCTACACACACACACAGACAGACACACACACACACACGCACGCACATACACCACGACCCTCGTCTCGATTCCCCCCTCTACGTTAAAACATTTAGTCAAAACTTGACTAAATGTAAAAAGAACTAAACAAAAACAAAGGGTAAAATAAACAAAGAGTGAAATGGGGTCAGAATTACAGATCATAGTAATTGTCAGAAAAAAGTTGTAGTAATCGAGGAATTGGAAAGATAGGGAGACAGAGAAAGAGTGAGAGTCAGAATTACAGATTATAGTAGCTAGGTCAGATAAAAGTTGTCGTAATCGAGGAATTGGAAAGAGAGAGAGAGAAAGAGTGAGAGAGTCAGAATTACAGATTATAGTAGGTCAGATAAAAGTTGTCGTAATCGAGGAATTGGAAAGAGAGAGAGTGAGACAGAGAAATTAGAGTGAGAGAGTCAGAATTACAGATTATAGTAGGTCAGATCTTCTTCTTCTTCTTCTTGGCATTCGCAGAGGTTACACAATCAGTCCAGCACTGGTGATAAATGTTGTCGTTTTCTCCAACTCCTGTCGACTGCCGTATAGTTTGGTCTGCAAGGGAGTTGGTGACGGCCACACTTCTTTTCGTTCCTCATCTAGTAAGGGACATCGCTGTAAGATGTGTTCCGCTGTTTGGTCCTCTTGACCGCAGGCACAGGTTGGTGATGGCGCCAGCTTGAACTTTCGGTTCATGTGAGCATTGAGCCTGTTGTGGCCAGTACGCAGCCTGATGAGGTTGACTTGCTGCTCTCTGGACATTGTGTGGTAGTCATCTCTGTTTGTCCTTGGCCTCATCAATGCCTTGATGATTGTCTTCTGCTCACTAAAGCTGACACTGTTTTCAGGTTGGTCTTCCACGGCTCCTTCTTTTGCCAGCTCATCTGCCCTTTCATTTCCTGGTATCCCACAGTGTGCTGGTATCCACTGGAGGACAACTCTTCTGGTTTGTCTGACCATCTGTAATGCTTTGGCCAGCTGTGGGAGTTTGTCGTTCTCTAGGGCCTGAAGGACTGAAAGGGCGTCCGAGAGGAAGACAACTTGGTAGCAAGGGTCTGCGGAGTCCTGAACGGAGGAGGCGGCCTGCATGAGAGCTTCTGCTTCTGCTTTATAGTTTGGTAGGTCAGATAAAAGTTGTCGTAATCGAGGAATTGGAACTTGAAGAGAGAGAGAGAAAGAGTGAGAGAGAGAGAGAGAGAGTTGTTAACCCCCCAGAAATGGAATGAACAACAAGATATGTACATTCAGAGACAAAAAAGAAAGGGTGTGGGAAATATTTTCATTGGTTTTGCAGTGTGGCCTCAACTTGTTTGACGAACGGATATGACGTCATCAAAGACAAGAAAAAGATGTGTGGATCGATGCATCATATGAACATTACTTTTCTGGGAATCCCTGTACTTACACACACACTCACACACACACACACACACACACACGTTATAACACCTCTCCATTCCCAGTGTCCAGAAAACACATTCTGTTAATTATTGACTGAATTAAAATAAAAGTAAAAACTGAGACACTGACAAATCGAGACAGAAAACACTCCACTCATTTGTTTTTCTTCAGAATTGGATCACTTCTCCAAAGTTTGCGAACAAAATAATCATCAACCTAATTAAGCTTCTGTACCCCCGATCACACTTACCTTGTTAGCTACCAGTGGATCAGAGCGTCTCTGTAGCAAGACTTGTGTCAGCTCCAAATGTTTCCTCATCACTGAGTGGTGAAGGGCCGTGGAACCGTTGTTATCAGTGCGTTCGATGTCAGCGCCGTTCATCATCAGAGCAAGCCCAACGTCACGATCGCCGTGAAGGTTAGCTGTCACAAACAATTGGTTAAAACGATTTGATCAAAAGCAAGAAAAGCAAATGCATTTCACACGACTCCCATTCGTTACCCCCGGCCAGGGTTTTGTAGATCTTAAAAGGAGGATTCCACTGTCTATAACCCCCCCTCCCAACAGACGAACACATATGAATCCTAAGACTCACCAATTACTCAGACCAGTCAAAAATTGCAAAGAGCAATGCTGCATACAAATAACCCTTCCTCTCAGAGAGCACACATTGTTTGTTGTTTCTTGTTCATATCAAAGTTTTGAGGTGCGTATAGGGTGCTGGGCCATGTCATGCCAAGAAAGCATGTGCGAAGGTCATCCAGACAGATCTAGATGTGGAACTTTTCAGCACGTGTACAGGAACGTGTTCAGGTAACGTCATCAAATCTAGTTTTTACGTCACGTGTTTGCCACGATCTACACGTCTCGGTGGGAGTAAAACAATGTATGCATTTGGAACATTGGAGAGAAAAAAGAGAGTAATGGGTGATGTAATATCTACACGTACGAGTATAAGTCTTTGCTACACGTTCGCTCATCTAGAACACTGTAATAGGGTTCCAATACGAAACCTGTAGGAACTTTATACAAAATCCTACAAACATCCTATATGAAACCAACAGGGAACAAAATCATAGGTTTTGTGTAGGCCTGGTTCCTATAGGTTTTATTTTTACATTCATATATATTGGGTTCCCATCATTGCCATATGGATAACTTATGCAATTCTGGGACAGGCTGATCTTTCTTAACCCAGTGTGGGATTTTCAGTGGGGCGACCACCCCCAACCCAGCGCGTCCCCGGGTGGCGGATAGGGGAACGGTCTTCAGATATGGAGATCAGCCGCTTGCGGCCGCGGACCAAACTGGCTCCGGGTGGGATCCCGGAAAATCCTCCCCCCTGTGCTCTCAGGGTAGGACGTACGGGCCATGAGCTAAGGGTGAGGTAACCCCGACAGAAAACCCCGAATGCTGAAGACGGAGGACCCGGGCCGCACGGCGCATTCTAACAAACCATGGGTACACGCACTTACGCAAATGATGACACAATCAACCAGCACAGATGGAAATGGCGCTCGCCCATTGAGGACCCCCCAGGGTGGAGCAGCGTCGGGTCCCATGCCTCAAAGGGACCCAGCCCCAACTACTGGAGGTCCCTCCCGTCCGTCTTGTCACGCCAGGGGACGCGGGAGGAAAGTGACTGGCACCACCACAACCAGGAAGAAACCCAGTCAGCAGCGACCTTTTCAGGTCATGCACTGGAACGCAGAAAGTATCCTGAACAAGAAGACAGAGTTGGAGCATATCCTGCATGAGAAGAACATCAACATCTGCTGTATTCAGGAGACGCACCTGACACCCCAAAAGTCCTTCAAAGTGAGAGGCTACCAATGCCTTAGGTCCGACAGAACAGACCGAAGCAAAGGAGGAATCCTGACCCTCATCAGGAACAACATCAATGCCTGTTTGATAGAAACGCACATGGAGGACTCCGAATATCAGGTGATTCGAATCCAGACGAAGACATCAGAATTCCATCTTGTCAACTTCTACTGCCCCAATGATAGACACCTCGCCCTTGACACGATCCCCGCAAAGGCCTCCAACTTCATCGTGGTGGGTGACTTCAACAGTCATTCACAGAGTTGGGGATATGACCACCTGGATCGGAGAGGAGAAGAGGTGGAGAACTGGCAGGACGACAAAGGTCTCATCCTTTTGAACAGTCCCTTTGACTGCCCTACATTCTACTCCAGAAGATGGCACACTACATCAACTCCTGACCTAGCCTTCTGCACGGAAGACATGCACCAGCTAACCAGCAGAGAGGTCGGAGAACAGCTAGGTGGAAGTGACCATCGGCCAGTCTTTTTGACCCTGGGCATGGAGTCCTGCACTGAAGCTTCCTTCCCACGGTGGAACTACAAAAGAGCGAACTGGTTCCTCTTTAGACACCGCACCAGCGAACTCACCAAAGACATCAGAGTCGAGGGTCGAGACATCAACATGGTGGCGAAGGACTTCAACATGAGCATTCTCAGAGCAGCGCGTGAGTCCATTCCCAGGGGTGCCAGGAGAGACTATAAGCCCTACTGGAGCAATGAATTGCAGGAACTGGATGATGATCTGGCAGACGCCAGAAGGGAAGCAGAAGTCAACCCGTCACAAAACAACAACATCCGCCTCCAGGAAGCCAAAGCCAAATTTCTCAAAAAGAAGCTACAGGCAAGACGGAGAAGCTGGCAAGAGAAAACAAGCTCTCTGAACCTTGAGAAGGATGGCAGAAAGCTCTGGAGGCTCACCAAGCAGTTGAATGATGAGAACACCAGCAGAGGAAAGATCACATTAGAAGAGAACGGGAAGGTGCTAACTGGAAAGCATGCTGCCAACCAATTTGCTGAAAGCTATGCAGCTGAGAGCAACCTCCATGTTAGCCCCGAGAAACAGAGAGAAGCAAGAAGAGAGAAAAGAGAGAGACCTGCCAGACAGTCGACAGTGGACGCCATGAGTCAACCACTCACACTCCACGAGCTGCACTCAGCTCTGAAAAAGTCAAAGGCGAAGAAGTCCCCTGGCCCAGACGGCATCACCAACGAGATGCTAACCCACCTTGGTAGTGCAGCAGAGAACAAGCTACTCGAGGTCTTCAACAGCAGCTGGCAAGAAGGATCGCTACCACAACTCTGGCGAGAAGCGATCATGATCCCCATCTTAAAACAAGAAGGGCAAAGCCCATACGACTCACATGCTTGACCTTGATCTTTACATAGCAATGACATCATACACTAAGAACTGCTTTACACATTTTTCCTACCAAAATACATGTGACCTTGACCCAAGGTCAAGGTCATCCAAGGTCATGCAACACAAAGCTGTTAATTCAAGACATAGGAAGTACAATGGTGCTTATTGGCTCTTTCTACCATAAGATATGGTCACTTTTAGTGGTTCACTACCTTATTTTGGTCACATTTCATAAGGGTCAAAGTGACCTTGACCTTGATCATATGTGACCAAATGTGTCTCATGATGAAAGCATAACATGTGCCCCACATAATTTTTAAGTTTGAAACAGTTATCTTCCATAGTTCAGGGTCAAGGTCACTTCAAAATATGTATACAATCCAACTTTGAAGAGCTCCTGTGACCTTGACCTTGAAGCAAGGTAAACCAAACTGGTATCAAAAGATGGGGCTTACTTTGCCCTATATATCATATATAGGTGAGGTATTGAATCTCAAAACCTTCAGAGAAAATGGGAAAAATGTGAAAAATAGCTGTTTTTTAGGCAACATTTATGGCCCCTGCGACCTTGACCTTGAAGCAAGGTCAAGATGCTATGTATGTTTTTTGGGGCCTTGTCATCATACACCATCTTGCCAAATTTGGTACTGATAGACTGAATAGTGTCCAAGAAATATCCAACGTTAAAGTTTTCCGGACGGACGGACGGCCGGACGGCCGGACGGACGGACGGACGGACGGACGACTCGGGTGAGTACATAGACTCACTTTTGCTTCGCATGTGAGTCAAAAAGGGAAGGATCCAAAGAAGGCCACCAGCTATCGCCCAATCAGCCTCACCAGCTGTGTTGTGAAGACCCTGGAGAGAATTGTGAACGAGCGCCTCAGGTGGTACCTGGAATCCAGGAACCTCCTCGCCCCTGAACAAGCTGGATTCCGACAGTTCCGCAGCACTGAAGATCAGGTCACTTACCTGGCGCAAGAAGTTGAAGATGCCTTTCAGGAACAGAAGCTGGTCTTCGTCACCTGGATAGATCTTCAGAAGGCCTTTGACAAGGTCTGGAAAGATGGACTCCTTGTAAAACTGCTGAGGAAAGGCGTGTCCAGCAACATGTACCAGTGGATTCGCTCTTACCTCTATAACCGCAGGGCAAGAGTTAACGTCGACCAGACCAAAAGCAAGAAGTTCCTCCTTCGTCATGGCGTCCCTCAGGGCGGAGTCCTCTCCCCCACACTCTTCCTTCTCTTCATCGACGATCTGGTGTCTGAGATGCCCAAGGGGATCAAAGCTGCTCTCTACGCAGACGACCTTGTGATCTGGTGCAAGGAGGAGCACGCAAGTACTGCCACCTACAGAATGCAGCAAGCGGCAGATAGGCTGAACGCATGGGCAGAAGATTGGTGCGTCTCCATCAACAAGGAGAAATCCTCCACCACCCTATTCACACTGTCGCCAAAGCAGAAAGCCGGAACCATTAGGCTTGGTGGAACTCCTCTGAGAGAGGATGAAGAAGCAACGTACCTTGGTGTCACCTTTGATAGACGGCAGACCTGGAAACCACACATTGCACAGGCAGAGACGAAGGCCCGGCGCAAGCTAGCCATACTCAGGAAGCTGGCAGGTACCACCTGGGGAGCGAACGAGAAGATACTGAAGACAGTATACCAGGGAACAATCAGACCCCACCTCGAGTACGGCTCCACAGCGTGGTCAACCTCAGCCAAGACAAACCTGCAGAGCCTTGACCGTGTGCAAAACCAGGCCCTCCGACTCATCACCGGTGCAATGAAATCCACGCCCATCAAGGAAATGGAGAAGCTTACCACCATCCAACCCCTCTGTCAGAGAAGAGAAGCCAAGACTATGGTACAGGCCGAGAAGCTCAAGTGCCTACCCGACCACCCCATGAAGCACAGACTGAGCAACCTCACCAAGAACCGGCTTAAACGGAGCAGTTTTGTACACGAGAGCAAGAGACTTTCTCGACAGTACAGGGAAGTCCTTCCACAGAACACTCTACCTCTGACTCAAGAAGAAGAGGAAACCCCCAAGGCAACAGAGAAACCAGGCATCCAGATCTGCACCAGTGTTCCACATGTTACCTCAGGAGAAGATCAGAATGACACAGCTCGACAGGCACTCACCTTAGCCCTGATCGACGAACAGTACCCAAAAGAGGCGTGGATCCATGTATACACCGATGGATCAGCAACTAACGCCGTGCTCAATGGAGGTGCAGGCATTCTCATCCAGTTCCCTGGGGGACATACAGCTACATCCAGCGTTGCCACTGGCAAACACTGCACAAACTATAAAGCAGAAGCAGAAGCTCTCATGCAGGCCGCCTCCTTAGTTCAGGACTCCGCAGACCCTTGCTACCAAGTTGTCTTCCTCTCGGACGCCCTTTCAGTCCTTCAGGCCCTAGAGAACGACAAACTCCCACAGCTGGCCAAAGCATTACAGATGGTCAGACAAACCAGAAGAGTTGTCCTCCAGTGGATACCAGCACACTGTGGGATACCAGGAAATGAAAGGGCAGATGAGCTGGCAAAAGAAGGAGCCGTGGAAGACCAACCTGAAAACAGTGTCAGCTTTAGTGAGCAGAAGACAATCATCAAGGCATTGATGAGGCCAAGGACAAACAGAGATGACTACCACACAATGTCCAGAGAGCAGCAAGTCAACCTCATCAGGCTGCGTACTGGCCACAACAGGCTCAATGCTCACATGAACCGAAAGTTCAAGCTGGCGCCATCACCAACCTGTGCCTGCGGTCAAGAGGACCAAACAGCGGAACACATCTTACAGCGATGTCCCTTACTAGATGAGGAACGAAAAGAAGTGTGGCCGTCACCAACTCCCTTGCAGACCAAACTATACGGCAGTCGACAGGAGTTGGAGAAAACGACAACATTTATCACCAGTGCTGGACTGATTGTGTAACCTCTGCGAACGCCAAGAAGAAGAAGAAGAAGACTTATGCAATTGACCTGTACAGTTCCTATATATGTCATATATGCAACTATAAGGAGGCCTATAAGTCCATTTTCCCCCCTCATTCATATTATTACCTTCCCTACATCTCATTTGCATTTAAATCATTCCACACTACATAGATGAGCAGACCTTTAGGAGACATATAGGTGATCTACATGAAACCTTTAGGATTACAAAGCGGTTTTCAATAGGTGACCTATAATTAAGTTCATTTCGAACGGGAGACTGCAGCTAATTACGCTGGATGGGTTCAATTCAACCTGTGATGGCCTGATCTCTCATTTGAAGTCCTCGCACTGTATCTGCCTTACATAATGGGTAAAGCAAACATTTGGGTTGATAGCTTTGATGGGGGACATGGTATTCCAATTTTTGGCTCACGTAAGTGTAGCCTATGCGATGCTAACTTTTGTCTGTCTGTGCGTGCGTGCGTATGTATGTATGTATGTCTGTGGTAGAAACTTTAACATTTGAAGACGTCACAACATTTGAAGACGTCACATTATGACGTAAGAGGGTTAGACGTCACGCGAAGGAATTACTGAAAGTCTCGGTCATTGTTATTTTGCCGAGCGGGCCGAGACTAGTTTTTTCTTCGAAATCGGCCATTCAGATCTAGATCTTGTGTCTCGCTTTCTTGCACAGCAGTGTCACCTATGCCGCTTACTGTGTGTGTGTGTGTGTGTGTATGTGTGACGAAGTGATTGAGTTTGTGTTACTGTTTGTCGATTTCTTACGTGAGCCTTGAAGGCTTCGCCTCTTGTTGTTCCTTCAAGTGCAACGAGAGAGCAAGTTGTGACAGCCTGATGCATTGACTATGATATGGTTTCAGCTTGTGTGGTACTGTACTGCTGTTTACAGTTAACAACAAGTCGCGTAAGGCGAAATAACAACATTTAGTCAAGATGTCGAACTCACAGAATGAAACTGAACGCACTGCTTTTTTCACCAAGACCACATACTCGTAGTTTCGTCAGTCCACCGCTCGTGGCAAAGGCAGTGAAATCGACAAGCCATGCAGAATAGTGCGGCCCCTAGTGGTCGCGCTGAGCAGGATAACACGCTTTTCTGTATGTCTGTTCTTTTTAGCTTACTGAGTTTGTTTTTAATCCAAACATATCATATCTATATGTTTTTGGAATCAGGGACCGACAAGGAATAAGATGAAATTGTTTTTAAATCGATTTCGGAAAAATAATTTTAATCATAATTTTCATATTTTTAATTTTCAGAGCTTGTTTGTAATCCAAATATAACATATGTATATGTTTTTGGAATCAGACAATGACGAAGAATCAGATGAAATTATTTTTGGATTGTTTAATAAAAAAAAAATTTTAATTACAAGTTTCCGATTTTTAATGACCAAACTCATTCATTAGTTTTTAAGCCACCAAGCTGGAATGCAATACCAAAGTCTGGCCTTTGTCTAAGATTGCTTCGCCAAAATTTCAATCAATTTTATTGAAAAATGAGGGTGTGACAGTGCCGCCTCAACTTTTACCAAAGGCCGGATATGACGTCATCAAAGGTATTTATCGAAAAAAAGAAAAAAACGTCCGGGGATATCATTCCCAGGAACTCTCATGTCAAATCTCATAAAGATCGGTCCAGTAGCTTAGTCTGAATCGCTCTACACACACACACACACACACACACACACACGCACACACACACACACACACACACACACACACACACACACACACTGTGACACACACATACACCACGACCCTCGTCTCGATTCCCCCTCTATGTTAAAACATTCAGTCAAAACTTGACTAAATGTAAAAACCAACCCAAAGTGAATGTGAAAAACATCTCACCACATCTGATTAGAGGAGTCCATCCCCCATGGCCACTATCCTTGATGTTGAAGTCAGCTTTGTCAGAACCCAGGAAGTCGATCAGTTTGACGTTGCGAGCATCCACAGCCCAGTGGATGGCCGTGCAACCACCCTTGTCGCAGATGGTGTAGTCTGCGCCATACTTCCGCAAAATCTTCACGCTTTCCAACTGATTGGTGATGCATGCCACCATAAGCCTGCGACAGAAAGAGAAAATGAGTTTTTTTAGACTGTTTTTTTTTTTTTACGAAGAAAATCATAAACTGGATTCCGTTCCGGCTTTGTAAGATGAAGAATGTACTATGCATGCCACCCTAAGCATGCAAAAGAGAGAGACAGAGACAGAGACAGAGAGAGACAGAGTGACAGAAAGAGAGAGAGAGAGAGTGACAGAGAGAGAGAATGAAATAATGTTAAAGTGATGATGTCAAGCACGCAGAAGGAAACAAGGCACTCCATTTTCCGCTCTTTGCAAGGTTAAGAAATCATTTTACACGTTCATTACATACTATTGGACATATCAGTCAAGTATAGCACCCTACACCAGTACTGATTATTAGACGATACTTCAACTGACCTTTTCTAGATCTTAATTTCCCCAAATATGTTTTTAAAAATTCCACAAGAATACAGTAAATCCCCTATATCAGAACACCGATTTAAGACCTCCCCCCATGTAAGACCTTGCTTTTTCAGATTGTTTGTTTACCACATCTGTAAATTTACTACTGCCCCCCCCCCCCCCCCCCGCGGGTTAGGGGGAAGAATTTGCCCAATGCTCCCCAGCATGTCGTAAGAGGCGACTAACGGATTCTGTTTCACTTTTTACCCTTGTTAAGTGTTTCTTATATAGAATAATTATAGTCAATTTTTGTTAAGATTTTAGTCAAGCAATATGTAAGAAATGTTTTTGTACTGGAAACTTGCATTCTCCCAGTAAGGTCATATATTGTACTACGTTGCAAGCCCCTGGAGCAAATTTTTGATTAGTGCTTTTGTGAACAAGAAACAATTGACAAGTGGCTCTATCCCATCTCCCCCCTTTCCCCGTCGCGATATAACCTTCGTGGTTGAAAACGACGTTAAACACCAAATAAAGAAAGAAAGAAAAGAAATTTACTGCCATTTTAAGACCCCCTCCTCCCCCTTTTTTTAAGACCTGATTTTGTCAGGTTTTTGGAGGCCTTAAAAGGGGATGGTGTATGTATTGAGGTCATTTGAAAACTTAACCAACACCCTTTCCTGTTTTTTTCTCAGATTTTCCACTGTATTTATGACTCTTAGTCCAATCAGTTGACTCACGCTGTCTTTCCTGACGGGTTTGTGTAGTTGACGTCTGCTCCATACTCCAACAGCATCTCCAATGCCCTGAAACACCAACACTTGGAATTATCTCCCAGGTAAAAAGTATGAAGATAAACTATAAGAGAGTCACTTATCGCTCTTTTGCTTTCATAAGGGTGTCAATGTTGTTTATGTCCTTCTTGCACTCAGTGTAAGCGAAGAATGCACATGAATCTGGGTTGTTCTCCAGAGCTGGGTACCATTTTGTGACACGGTAAATAAAATGTCAACTAGAACGTAGTGTCTTTACTTTTTTCAGTAGTACTCCAGTTAAATAATGATACAGACATGCAACATAAAACATAAAATATATTTTTGTCTTCTCTTTTATGATTTTATTAGTGTTGTGTTCGAATCCATGTCACAACCTTTGGTTTCCCTGTTACGAACTTGATTTACTTTAAATTTCTTGTAAATTACTGAACGTAGACAAACAAACTGTGCAATCATTTCTAATTCTTTATCTACAGGCCAGGGATATATATGGAACCAGTATTAATTAAGGAAGTCAATGTGTATGGTTAAAATGTCTCAGTTCAGTAAAGAAAAGTCAACTTCGTAACATGGTTTCCCCTGGTACCCAGCTCTGGAGAATAATCCATATACAAACAAACCCCAGACACAAACTAAAAGTTACTGTTACCCAAAGCTGTAAACGTGCATTCACAGCACATGCAACAACAGCCACATGTCCAAGCACATACTCTCAACTGTGAACACATCCCTGTGCACACACACACACACACACACATACACACACACGCATGCATACACACACACGCACGCATGCACACACACACACACGCGCTCACACACACACACACACACACACACACACACACACACACACACACACACACACACACTGTACGCAGTAAAAGAAGCAACGCCTATTCCCGTTGTCCTTAGTAATTAATGAGTAGCATAAATCATGCTTACTTCTTGGGTTACTGAGTAGTATGGACGACCTAAATGGCCATCGTATTTCTGCTACTCGAATAGCACATAGGTTGAAGTAACGCACGCACGCACGCACGCACGCACGCACGCACGCACACACACACACACACACACACACACACACACACACACACACACACACACGATCTCCCTCATTCTCGGCATGCCAAAATCAGATCAGTCAACACAGCATGACTTTCATTGTTGTCCTTAAGTACACAGCAACAAAATTGACACGTGTCTGGGGCTCAGATCGTTTTACACTTAAACAACTTTGCACTGGCTCTGTCAATGGCCCCAGTGTACTTACTCAATTACCCTGTATCCTTCCCATGCAGGTGTTGAGACGCTGCAGTCTTAAATCCTTTCCCGACACACTGCAGTCCCTATAATCTAATTATGTGCGCATATAGAGTCTCCCCAATCTAATTCTAGGCGCCAAAATCTATTCTGAGGAGCGGTATCAATGACCACGTGCCACAATGTCCATTAATTACATATTGACATAATTTTCAATGCACCGATCACATTGTGACCTCGAATTTTAGACACTCTACGCTCAAGCCCATTGATTATCTTACAGCTCTCTATTCACTCAGTGCCCAACCTATATTTTAAAGCCCTATTGTCCGTGGAGCGTGATCATTGCAAACATAAACAATGACTTTGAGCAACCTTTACATGCACTTTAAAATACTTAGGTTTGAAGCCGTGTCACACAAGTTTGGGAAATTCAATGCCTTTAAATATGAGGAAATAAATTATAGGTGCAACATTAACACTTGTCCTGTGCAGGCGGTATTCCAACTCTCAGACTCTCTTCTTTAAGCCCCAATAACGAAAGAAAACGCATGTGATTCAAATGCATTAACACTGGAAGGTGTTCAACACAACACAACACAGCATGGTCATTTAACTTATTCAACAATATAGAACTTATGTTTTGGCTAAAAGAAGCACAGCGCTTGGCAAACAATACCTCTTTAAGACACTCCCGCACATACTCGGGCGAGAGTCCAGCTCTTCAGGGCCAAGCGTGTCACACGATATGGCTGCAGACCACTAATTACAGTCCTTGTTATGGCTAATTTGGCTGATTTAAGTAACATGGTAAACTAAACTAGCATTGCCTTATTGACCCACAGATAAAATTTTGTAAGTCAGGTTCATTGACAGATTCAGTGTAATGAGTGTTGGGCATGCTCTGAATTCGCGTACTCTTTTCTCTCTCTTTGGAATTGGCTTGCCCAGGCTTAATTCTTCACTTCGCTGTAATACGCTAAAACCGGGATACACTTTATCTGACACATAAGGATTATATAGGGCATTTAAAATGTCACACATCAAAAATTATAATGAGAGTTCTAGCAAAGGTTGTTTTGACTCTGCTCCTGGTCATACTTACTCCACGAAAGGTTTCTTGGCAGCAGCCATCAGTGCTGTGAAATTGTCCTCATTCTGTACGTCTGGGCTCACCTCACTAGCAAAGAAAAGAAAACGTTATGATTTTAGTTGAGTAACTGCATGTAAGCAAAGAGAATGAGAATAGAAAGTCTGTACTACCCTCTTTGCTGTAATGCAGCGGAATATTCTACCACGTGTGAACATCTAGAAAACGTTCAATTTAAGAAGACAACTGCGGTGAGTTGAAATGATTGATACACATTCATGAAAGCTTACGATTTATAAATACATGTAGCTTTATCGTACAACCGAATTGTCCCTGTAACTGACTTTACAATAGTCAGACTTTTGAGTATTATGTCGTTATAAAATTTACAGAGTATCCCATTCCCTTAACTGACACTTGATCATTTCTCCAGTTCCCGTAATCCTTTTGGCAGTAAACCTAACTTGTAATTGTTGTTGTTGTTCAAATGTGAAAACGACTATCATATGCTGTAAATTTTTTTAGAATAAATGTAGATCTGTGCTACATTTCAAGTTTTGCCCAATGATGATATCAGATGTCTTTATCAACAATGAACATGATTCAATCGTGGTGCTAGTCACGTGACTTGTAATGAAGCGGCCAGGACATCGAAAGCTAGGTATACATGTATAAGTCCTTGGTTAATAGAACATCAGTGTTGTTCCCTGGAGCCTCAGAGGACAAAAAGGTCTGTTGGACAGAAAATGGAGTATCGGTCGAAATTGCCTGGTTTTGTCCACTTGGCAGGAGAAAGACTTTAAAAAATAATGTTAATACTATCGTACGGTCGGCTGACCAATGCATCCAGGACCGTAAAGTATGTGTCAATGACCGACGACCGATGCCTGGGAACAACACTGGGATATACGCTGACAAAATAACACATACCCGCTTTTTAAAACCATTTCCAATTCTTCCAAGTTCATTTTTTTGATGGCCATGTGTAGATTTTCTGCATAAAGTGGTTCCCCTGTTGAACAAAAAAGTAAACCACAAAAATAACATCACTTTCATCAACTTCATTAGTCTTAATTCAATCCATTCTTATCATTATCATTATTATTATATACGCCTGAGCTTATATTTTCTTCTCACAATCATCATAGGTTTACGTGTCAGTAAAACATACGGCCCTTTAAATTAAAGTACATGTTACACAAACAGTTGTAAGGAATTCAAAATTAGGCAGCTCGCATTAGTCCAAAAATATTGTTTTTCAAACTGATTTCATCTACAGGATATAACACGCGAAGAATTCTTCATTACCTTGACAGAAACTTCATGCATCTTATCTCCTGCTCATAATGATGTCACCAAAGGTTCACTAGTTTGTTTTTGTTTTTAAATCCATCACATAGATGGGAAGGTAGGATAATTATAAGGCATCATAATACTAAGCAGGGGACAATGGCAAAGAAGATCGTGGAAACAGAACACGAGTGTAAAGAAAACAAAGCAATCCAAAACCAAACATAACACAGACTTGTGGTTGTGACTGTGACAGGCGGGCCGAATGCTGTCATTTTCTCTTTCTGTTCAAACTGTATGCGGTACTGGTATGTAGACTTGGGTTCCAGGTCTGTAAATTTCTGCGTTTTTGCCATGCCCCTGCACACATACACACACACACACACAAATCATTGATAACCATTACAATAACACAATAATTAAAGATTGTTGAGAAACACAGCATTTAAATTTAAAGATATATTCGTTCAAGAGTAATCCGACTTGCAACGGAGAGAGAGCGAGAGAAAGAGAAAAAGAGAGAGAGAGAGAAACAGACAGACAGACAGGGGGGGGGGGGGGGCAGAGAGAGGGTGGATGGGGCGATTTTTGGAATGGGTCGGGAGAGGGGAAAAGTCAGAAAGAATGAGAGACAGACAGTGACGAACAAACAAGCAGACATTGAATGAAAGTTACTACACGTATGTGTGTTTTCATTTCTCATACGGTTCTTGCACTCGCACCTCTCTGTTTTCAGTGGCCGGCTGTCACTACACCAGTCCTTCCTTTCATCCCCTGCTAGACAACTGACTTTCACATTATCTTGTTCCCCCTAATCCATTTCAACAAACTGCATCCTCGGCAAATAGCGCACAGACAACAACAAAAACAGTAGCTACCACCAACAGCGAATTATCTCACATATCTTCAAGTCTAGAGTTGAACCTAACTGACCCCCTCAATATCTCTCTTATCGCAACACTACTCCAGATCGAACCCTTTCAGTTTTTTAAAACAGTGGAGCCCCCTTGCAAGACTTTCAAATATCTGAGAAAGGGTCTTAAAACAGAAAGAGTCTTAAAATGAAGGTCCATTTACACAGACTATGAACAGACAATCGGATCAGGGGCGGGCGGGGATGTAGCTCAGTCGGTAGCGCGCTGGATTTGTATCCAGTTGGCCGCTGTCAGCGTGAGTTCGTCCCCACGTTCCGCGAGTCAACTTTGTGTGCAGACTCTCCTCTGTGTCCAAACACCCCCGTGTGTACACGCAAGCACAAGACCAAGTGCGCACGAAAAAGATCCTGTAATCCATGTCAGTCGGAGTTCGGTGGGTTATAGAAACACGAAAATACCCAGCATGAAGTTCCTCCGAAAACGGCGTATGGCTGCCTAAATGGCGGGGTAAAAAACGGTCATACACGTAAAATTCCACTCGTACAAAAAACACGAGTGTACGTGGGAGTTTCAGCCCACGAACGCCGAAGAAGAAGAAGAAGGATCAGGGGCAGTCTTTTAAAAGGGTGGGAATCCTAAATTAATAGGAGTCGTAAACGATGGGTTCCACTGTTATACGTGTACTTTCTTTTGTCCCTCCAAAGTCCTGTCTTATCATCCGCTAATCTCGGACTTATTCAGCGAATGGAAAGAAGAGTGCCCTAAGAAAAGTCTTTTTCCCTTTCTGGGATTAAGGCTGATTCTCAGGCTACTCGTCTTCTCTCTTCATTGTGCGTAGAGACGATAACCTTGGAAAATATATGTACCCATTTTATCGGTGCATCTGCCCTCAAACTACTCGTAAAAAGATTCTCAAGAGGTGTCTGCCTCTTATCTAGTATCTATGCAGGTTGACTCAGTTGACCAGGGTTGGCTTACTCATAATCCTCAAGCAGAATAAATCAGTTCACTTTTCATTTTCAGGACTTCTTGACAAGCGTGTGAATTACTGAAAACTGACACACTGCTAAGTGTCGATACAGTTGTGTACACTATTTAAATGCATTTCCACTACCAACAGCTTTCAGTGATTTAAATTCATTGAAGAAGTTTTCACATACACATGGATGCCCAGAGACACAGACACACACGTGCGCGCGGCGCACGCACGCACACACACACGTACACACACGCCCGCACCGGCGGCCGGTGCGGCATTGCTCTCTCTCTCTCTCTCGAGTCTCTCTCTCTCTCTCTCTCTCTCTCTCTCTCTCTCTCTCTCTCTCTCTCTCTCTCTCTCACTCTCTCTCCGTCTGACTCATAAAACCGATATTATGTCAAAACAACTGACACTGACACGTCATCAATCTCCTCCAAAAGACGGTTACCAGGTCAAAAGCTAATAAGTAAACAGTGTATATTAGACCACTTCGTGGGTTTGCGAGAGAGAGAGAGAGAGAGAGAGAGGGAGGGAGAGAGGGAGATATAGAGAGGCAGAGAGAGAGAGAGAGGGAGACATAGAGAGGCAGAGACAGAGAGAGAGGGGGGGGGGGAAGACAGACAGACAGACAAGACAGACGGACGGAGACAATTAAACATACATACAGATATACAGGTGGGAAATCATGCTTACTGAGGTAGGAACGGACTAAGGTCATGTTGCCTCTTAGGGGCTGCCTGTACGAGACTAGTGCATTCATGTCTGTGCTTGTGTTCAATGTGTTGATGTGTGAGAAAGCTCCCTCCTCGATCCTTTCTTCTCAAGGGTAAGTACGAGATTTAGGACTGAACTCCTTTCTTCGCCGCCATGCGTATCCGACTTAATTAGGTCAGGAACGAATGCTTATCTTTCCTTTCAACTTGACCAAGTAGTGTTAATGCTATAAATCAACACATTTTTAAGAAGTAAAGGTAAACAAGACATGTGCTATCGTTGAATCATTAGATCAGCCAATCAGTCTTTTGCTTGAAGTTTTACCACTCAAGACCAGGAACAAACACTGAAAGCTCGGCATTCTTTAATCAATAAAGACTTTTAAAGGTACGGTCCCTCGGTGAAAGCCAACTGCTGGGAGTCCTGCGATCTACTAGACTTGGACTTTGAAACGGCCAAAATAAATATTAAAAGAAAAGTCGATCAATCAAGCAATCAATCAATCAATCAATCAATCAATCGATCGATCGATCAATCAATCATTCAATCAATCCATCAATCAATCCATCAATCAATCCATCAATCAAACCATCAATCCATCAATCAATCCATCCATCCATCAATCAATCAATCAATCAAATGGTACCTACAAGATATAATTGCAATGTTTGAGAGACAGACTGAGATAGTCAGTCCTCTCAGAGACTACATCTTCAACGTACTGTACAGTATTGTGATACACACATAAAGGTTTGCATATTAAAGTTTTCACATCAAAAAGAAGAGTTCAAATTTGTCAATAGTTTCTCACCCGTACTCTCTTTCTCATCGGAAATAAGAAACGAGATGAGCCTTCTCAACCCTGTCTAAAATGGCTCAAATGCTCTCATACTTTTCCAGCAATTACCATCGTTTGTAAACGCATCCTAAAGCTTTGAGGCAATTGTAGAGAATGTATATTCATCCTCCAAAGAGCATGCACTTTTCAAGAGCAAAGCCTGTATAAAGTAGGACAGTACACACGCGCAATTGAGGTCGATTATAATATAACATGTAATATCCCAGTTCTGAGCTATAATATATCACATTTGATTACTCAAGAAAAATCCTAATAGAAGCCCAAACTCAGTCTGCAAAGAAACGCAAATGACAAGAAAACGTATATCTTAGTGCATACAACCACCCCCTCCCACTATTGCCCTAAGCTCTATACTTGCAACTGGAGTATCAATGACCGACAACCTCCCCCCAACCCCCATACCCTCCCCCCACCCCTCCCCCGCCTGTCTTTTGGATACCCTCAGACCTGTTTCAAGTAATAAAGTTTCAGTCAAGTTGTCATTATACCTCGTTTGACAAGCATAGAAATCGTAGTGAAAATGCACTGGTATTTAATCTGTCACGAAAACACTTTACCATAATAGATTGTGTGTGGGGTTGTTTTTTTCAAGCACCTTCCCCTCCTACAAGTCAATAAACTCGTTGATTGGCGGGATGTGTGGCGCTCTGGTAAAAGCGAACACAAAAACAGTAAATAATATATAGTGCTTTTTCGTGTCTGAACATCATAAGGTTGCCTTTTAAATTAACGGTACCACTACGGATCAACTTAAGGGGCAGTTAATGAAAATCAGCTATCAATGAACTAGTTGTTCTTTTTTCAAGTCCAGAGATTTCATAATACCCGGCCACAGCCCTAACATCCCCTCGGGTTCCCTGCCACTCCGAGATTTGTGTCTCAAGCCGGCAACTGCAATAATGCACCTCTAAATCTGGAAATAATTATCAGAAAGCAGAGATCAAAGACTGATTCAACTGAAAAGGTTCGCGAGAAAATCAATGACTGCCCTCAGCTTGTGAGCCATGTTTATTTGTTTCTGTTGCTAGTGTAGTACACACACACACACACACACACACGCGCGCGCGCGCGCGCGCGCAGGGGGATGCAGAGAAGAAAGAGAAAGAGACAGACAAACAGACGACAGACAGACAGACAGACAGACCAAGAGCACTGACGTCCAAATCCATGTCCAATCCCAAATGACCACTCTCTATTCCGAACAAGCCTGACGTAATCTTTGCGGAAGTTAATGATTCCAGCCGGCGCTAACGTCAGTCATGCCGTTATTTCCATCACCATTGTATTGTACGTGTAACAACTCTCCTCGCCCCACCTCCCCACCCCTATCCCCCATCTCCTTTACTCTCCTACCATAAACCTCTGTTGCACAACCTTCAACTGCCAATAATAAAACGAAAAGAAAAAGACAATCTGGAGAAAACATGTATTTATTCATTTATTGATTTAATAAAAAGAAGCTTTGCCATCAACTGAAAAGAGAGAGAGAGAGAGAGAGGGAGAGAGAGAGAGAGAGAGAGAGAGAGACTGAGAGAGAGAGAGAGAGAGACGGACGGACGGACGGACAGGCAGGCAGGCAGACAGACAGACAGACAGACAGACAGACATAGACTTTTCATCTCTTACAAAAATGAAGGGAACTTTTCGTGCAAATCATTAGACATTACCTCGGGGAGTAACTGCCCTTTATATATATAATAATATATATTAGTGTTTGCTAAGAATATCTTTTACGTCCACCCACTCGATTGGGACGTGTTCAACGGTACTAGGTTCATTGCATCTACTGAAAACACCGTTATCTGTTTATATTTGTCATATAAATGTACTTTTCAAATCAACTGCACCGCCGGGGCTCTAAATCCCGAAGGAAGTTCGGGAAACTCGAACCGAACTTCAATCATGTTCTTATTCAAGTCTTATTCCACACAATACAGACAGTAGACTCAAATCGGGGTTGTACATTTCCTTAGACTAAATTAAGTACCGCACGCTAATTCTGTTTACCTTAGACGGTTATCGAGTTTTTTCTTCTGACCTCGTTTATCAACTTGAAAGAGGATTATCGGCATCGACCTTTGCTTTTGATACACAGATAGTATCTAAATCCCTTCATTCATAGTCTGTCAACTTGATTTATACACTTCACTGATTGACCGATTAATTGATAGACCAATGGCCAAGCCGTTTGACAAGGTCACTGAGGTGTTTCCACAATCTACGTACATACAAGTCAGTCTTCGTTTACTAAACTGAAAAACCGTGCAAGCTCTCACTCAGCAGTTATATTTGCACCATACAGCAAATTAGCAGAAAAGCAATGTGAGTTTACAACAGCAAAAATAATAACAACAGCAACACGGCAACAGCAACAAGCAAGGACAGTAAGAAAGCGAGGTGAGAAGAAAATAGGCTTGCAACACTGCCTTGATTTTACCGGTGTTTATTCACATTCACTTGCGTCATGGGAAAAAGCTTGACTGTTTCACATCTGTGACTTTTCAGGCCATGGTATACCAGTCTCCCTGTGTGCAGAGGTCTCATAAAGCAGCCGATTCTACTGACCAACGGCCAACAGCAAACAGAACCCTGCCGGTCTGAGAACAATGCCGGAACAATACTAAACATCCCCCTGTTTGCCTGGAATACAGAGTTTCCGCGCGACATTATTTCTTTTTATGGGGGGAGTACATGAAGACCGAGCAAAGTCTGCTGGGGGTAATAACGCAGAAACGACTTTAGGTTTGAACTTTGCATTTCACAGGGTCACTTGAAGTACCTAAAGTGTACAGAGGGCAACCAACCTTGTAAAAGGCTCGCACTCTCGGGATCGCTACTGTCCAATGTCGGGTGTCGGATGTTTTTAATATGGGGGGGGGGGGGGGGGGGGGGATGCAGAGAGAGAGAGAGAGAGAGAGAGAGAGAGAGGGGGGGGGCTGGGCAAGACACAGAGAGAAGTGGTACAAGACACACTGAGAGAGCGGGGATGGGGGACAGTCAGCGCGCGTGTGTGTGTGTGTGTGTGTGTGGTGAGAGAGAGAGAGAGAGAGAGAGAAAGAGAGAAAGAGACAGACAGACAGACAGACAAACAGAAAGACGGACGGGCAGACATATAAAGAAATGAAGCTGACGGGGGAAAACAATATTTAAAAAAACCCATATGTATGTTGTGTTGACGAAAGTATCCATGGTGCATTCTACGCAGGTGCGTGGAAAATGCGAGCCCACAAACACGAACGTGCTGCATTTAGTTTATACGTGCCTTTACATCTCCCTCACGTTAACAAACACAACAATTGCGTCGCAGCAAAACAAACCAAACATAACAAACAACAATAACTTCACAGTCAAATAGACAAGTCACCAAACAGGGCAAACATTCCTTTGCTAGGCTACAGCCGCTCCCACTGGAACTGACGTTTATCGCATGAGGCAATCTTACGCACGCCGAGTATTTTCATGATCGGCTTACACGCCGAACAAAACAACATTCCCACCCTAAGTGATTCCTCTGTGTTAGATTTAAAGGGCACGAATACTAACGCGTCGTCGTCGAGATTTTTTTTTAAATTGTGTGTACACTTCCGACTGTTGTTGTTGTCGTCGTTATTAGTTGTCGATCTTGCTGACAATGCAAGTTTTCATAACCATTTAACCATGATATAGACTTGAAAACAAAGAAGCTATAACCATGACCGGAAACATTGAACAATACTTTCCAGGTGTATCTGTCTTTGAAATACATAATAGGAATGTCTTCGATCAACAAAGTTCCACTGAACAGCGCACTATCGTTATTTCGAACGAGCAGTTTAGGATTAGCCCATGACATGATTTTAATGATTTCAACGGATGTTTAATTCAACTACTTTAAATACGAACGTGACAACACCGTGATACATACGTATAATTTTGTATCGTCTGAAATGTATTCAAAGAGTCACGCAGTTCCTCAAGCTTTGCAATGGTAACTGTGACCGCGACATATTGAAAACATACACTTACAGGTACCCCAGCTCATTCCCGTGTAAACGATCGTATTCAACAAGACATATGTCTCAAGGCTGGTACGTGCCATATAAGAGAATCATTCCACTTTGACTCATTCTCAAAATCAACGACCTGACTACTTCCTGTACAGTGGTAATTTGTCTTCGATTGGACGTATAATTTTGTATCTGACACCAGTCTCAAACGGCGAAATGAATTCAACAGACACAAAATAAAACAAACTACAAAACAAACAAAATAAGAATAATAATGGGGGGGAATTTAAACAAAAAACCAATTCTACTCTCCTAGGCAGCCCACGATCTATTGATTGGTGGTATATGACCAAGTGAAAGGTTGCTCCGTTATCTCAGGTAAAACTGAATCTGGACAGATCTGTGTTCGATCACTGACACGCGAAAGAAGGTGGTATCTTTGAATGCGAACGTGACAATCCCGCGATACACCCGCATTAGGTGTACTCTGCGAGTATTCTCCGAGTCACGTAGTCATTCAAGTTCTGAAATTGTATCTGTGACAGTGGCAAATCGCAGGATACACTCAGAGCATATGCCAGACTGCCTCCAAAGACACTGATGATGAGGGGAACACACCGACGGAAAATGACAACAAAGAAACAGCCTACAAAACATTGACCTTCTGTGAAGAAAATCGACAAAAAACAGCGTTTGCGTTAACCGGTAATTTCAGGTGTTATACCAGTATTATGTGAACATTCCGGGAAAGAAATCGTCAACCGGTCATTGGTACGGTTTCTGATCACATTTCACAGTTTTTGTGTCAACATGTTGCTTTTGCTTTGCTACTAAATCTAACAGCTACCGTGACTAAGTAACCGATTTGCGTTGGATGTATTTTCTTGCTGTTTTGCCAATACCGGTTTGCAAAATGCACATAGCACGGCAGCTGAGAACGAACAA
>NC_090256.1:33248223-33291223 GCF_037325665.1 Littorina saxatilis
ACGAACAATCACAACGAAAACTGAAAACGTCACTATTTGAAATCGGCGTTTACCGTGTAACGTAGGAACAAATATTAGGAGAAAAGAAATATCAGACATGGAATAAAATAATTTGTTTATAGACACGTTGTCAGAAGAAATGTAATAAACCCAACGTGTACCCCTGTCCACCTAATAATGCTTCACAGAGCAACAACAACAAGACAAGAAGGGCAAAGCCCATACGACTCACATGCTTGACCTTGACCTTTACATGACCTTGACCTTCAGGGTCAAGGTCAAATAACTAAACCTAGCAATGACATCATACACTAAGAACTGCTTTACACATTTTTCCTACCAAAATACATGTGACCTTGACCCAAGGTCATCCAAGGTCATGCAACACAAAGCTGTTAATTCAAGACATAGGAAGTACAATGGTGCTTATTGGCTCTTTCTACCATGAGATATGGTCACTTTTAGTGGTTCACTACCTTATTTTGGTCACATTTCATAAGGGTCAAATGACCTTGACCTTGATCATATGTGACCAAATGTGTCTCATGATGAAAGCATAACATGTGCCCCACATAATTTTTAAGTTTGAAACAGTTATCTTCCATAGTTCAGGATCAAGGTCACTTCAAAATATGTATACAATCCAACTTTGAAGAGCTCCTGTGACCTTGACCTTGAAGCAAGGTAAACCAAACTGGTATCAAAAGATGGGGCTTACTTTGCCCTATATATATCATATATAGGTGAGGTATTCAATCTCAAAAACTTCAGAGAAAATGGGAAAAATAGAGCTATTTTTTAGGCAACATTTATGGCCCCTGCGACCTTGACCTTGAAGCAAGGTCAAGATGCTATGTATGTTTTTTGGGGCCTTGTCATCATACACCATCTTGCCAAATTTGGTACTGATAGACTGAATAGTGTCCAAGAAATATCCAACGTTAAAGTTTTCCGGACGGACGTCCGGACGGACGTCCGGACGGACGGACGGACGACTCGGGTGAGTACATAGACTCACTTTTGCTTCGCATGTGAGTCAAAAAACTAAACCCAGCAAGGACAGCAGAACTCCATTTTCGCACTCAGTCTATCCAAATAGTCGCATATACTTTATGTTTCCGGCGATTTTTTTTTTTCTCTCAACATTCAGCAATATCATCCTTTCATAATTTCTCTCAGTTCCCAGAGTAAATAGCCCAGCTAGAGTCAAAATACTGTTTAAACCATGACATTCAAAGCGCCTACATTTCCTTCAGCATTCTTTGTCTTGGTAACAAAACACTATGTTAAGGGGCCAGCAAACATCACTGGGTGACCACACAAAACATCTCGAGATTAAACAGAAACGCAGCCTATTTACACAGAAAAGTAAATATCCCTCAATAATGACCCCTTTCGCTTTTCAAACACGAATAACGGTATTACTGTCCAGTGGAACTCTGTATGGCGTGCGGTTGGGGACAATGAAGACAAAAAGCAAAGGGACATGCATGTGTGTGTGTGTGTGTGTGTGTGTGGGTGTGTGTGTGTGTGTTTGTGTGTGTTTGTGTGTGTGTGTTTGTTTGTGTGTGTGTGCGTGCGTGCGTGCGTGCGTGCGTGCATGCGTGCGTGCGTGCGTGCGTGCGTGCGTGCGTTCGTTCGTTCGTGCATGCCTTTGTATATGAGAGACAGACAGACCAGACAGACACATAGACAATTTTCTTCAAGAAAAGTGTTATCGTATCACATGCAGTAACAAGCCCTGTGCCTGTGACAGAATACATATCATAACTTCACACCACACGAAGCACAATAACCGAAGCCAGATGAAAACAAAGCCTGAGGCATGGCAAACACGGGTGTAAAATCGATCGCGTCATTTTTATCCACCCGTTATACCCGTTCACGCTCACCCGAGCGTTTTGTCCGCGACACGCTATGTGAATAACGGGGTGGCACCGCCACACTCAACTTCAAAGGAGTGAAACATTACAGAAGAAATGGTAGCCTACTTACTGTACAGTACTCAGCTGAAAGCATCGGGGACGGTTGAGAGCATTTAAAGGCAAAGTAAGCCTCCCGTAAACCATCACAGATACTGTCAGGCTTTTACACACAGTACAAACACCCTTCCGTTTGAACGCTCACCAAACGGGATCATCCTAGGTGCCCTACGTAAAGAGCGAGCAATTTTCAAAGAATTAATTTTTGCGGAGAGAGTGTCAGAGACAATCAGACCGTGGTGCGTTTTGGCGCTAAACCTAACTTTTAAAATCTAAATAATAAATTGACAGTTTGTTACACAAACATTCTTAAATCATAAAAGAATTCTTTTTTCATCAAGACAAGATTAGTACAATTCGAAGTTTTGAAAGTTTGAAAAAAAAAAAGCCCGGAAGCAGGGTCACGCAAGGTCGTGGTTCTCGTAGCAGACGACGGTTTATACCTATCGCCAGTTCCGGCCTCTGAACAGTCAAAAGCCATCGCCAGAGTTCTTGTGAACCACAGCCGTTTGTTTCGTGCATAGTCAGAGGTACTTGATAACGTGCTATTGCAGATAAGCTCACAGCGAGTCGCATTCAAATTACTAACTGACGACTACATTGTGAAAAAGGGAAACTTGATCACACGGGTTCACGATGGCTCAGGGGTAAGATAAACCACGCAAAAATAAATTCTTTGAAAATTGCTCGCTCTTTACGGAGGGCACCTAGGATGTTCCCGTTTGGTGAGCGTTCAAATGGAAGGATGTTTGTACTGTGTGTAAAAGCCTGACAGTATCTGTGATGGTTTACGGGAGGCTTACTGTGCCTTTAAAAGTATTGGGAAACATTGAAAAAAAAAATAGGGACTGGCACTAACGAGTTTGAAATTATTGGAAACGGTTGACTTAAAAGTGTCAAAAAGTACCGGTAAACAATTAACAGATAGAGGGATAAGCCTTAAAAAAATGTAATGGGTTATGTAAACAAAAAATATATATATTTTTTTTTAAAGGCCAGAGTTTGCGGTTTTAAAGAAACTGCTCCGCTCAGAGCACGCCTTCATTTTTCAACAAAATTGATTGACATTTTGGTCAAGCAATCTTCGACGAAGTCCGGACTAATTAAGGGATTGCATTTCAGCTTGGAAGCTTACAAATTAGTTAATTAGTTTGCTCATTAAAGTTGTCATTAAAATCGACTTTTTCTTTACAGATTAAAAAATGATCGCATTGTATTCTTCATCATCTCCTGAATTCAAAAATATATATTTTATGTATACTCTACAAATGTGATCAGAATGGAAGCAAAAAGATTCAGTAAGTAGTCTACGGTCGCATGCTTCGCGGAGACGAGCGTGACCCGCCTCGGTCTTCGTGTTAGCCGAGACTATCTGAAGGTAGTCTCGGCGATGACCGTTTGTTTGGTAATTGATCTTTATGGTTTGATAACGACCGACTAAATGTTTTTATATCGCTTCACCAGACTTGTTTTTCTTGCCGAAACTTCATGCTGTCAGTTCGCATCTCCCGCCAAAATGTAAGTGACATTTCCCGTAAAGGCTGTGTGCGGCATATTAAAATGGACCAAAATAACATGTTCTACAGTTTTATTACGAAACCAAACACAATGTCTTGACGCAAACGACCCCAGATAGAAACAATTATCTCTGTCGTCGAGACTACTAGACTTCCATGTAGGCTTTTGATGTAATTAGTTCACGTACAGGCCCTGATCGAGGCTTACGCTGTCCTGCAAGGACAATGATGAAAATTGATTCATAACAAAAATTCGACTCCTTGCGAGGTCAATGAAAATTGGTATTTGTTCAACAGATGGGCTTAGTATAGGCATCTGGATGTGAGAAGCAAAGTAACTTTATGAGCTTTAAGTAACCTCGAAAGCCATGTGTTACCCAAGCAGAGGTGAACCAACGGCCCTCGCTTTACTGGTGTAACACGAGAAAATTACTCCCACGAGATTTTTACTCCGGAGTAAACATTTCGTACGAAAATGTTACTCCCTTTACAAAAAAAGTACTTCCCCATTACACGAGAAAATTACTCCCCACGACAGGTGAGTTTCGAGTAAACATTTCGTACAAAAATGTTACTCCCCTGACGAATAAATAATGAATAAATTACTTCACCCTAACAGTAAACACGAGCAATTCAACTTCCCATGCCAGGAGTGTACGACATTTTTACTCCCTTGTCCCCTGTTAGTCTTGGTGGTGGAAGTGGTGGAGGGAGGGTAGCGCGACATTCGTTTGCGCGAGATCACATATTGGCATTATCCCTTCGCCCGCATCCCATTTTCGCGTACGAGATTTTTACTTGAAGTAAAAAAAAAAAAAAAAAAATGGGGAGTAAAAATGTCGTAGAGGGAGTAATTTTGGGGAGTTCTTTTCTCGTACGAAAGGTGTACTCGGAGTAAGAATTTCGTACGAAATGTTTACTCCGGAGTAAATTTTTCGTGGTGTAAAATTGTCGTGTTACACCGGCACTGCAGTGAACAACAGTAGCGACAGTTCTGTTGCAGTGAAACTAGAACTAAGTCGAGTGCCTCCCCAACTCTTCCGCTTCTGGAAGAAAAGTCATTTGCACATAGCCGGAAACAATTTCACAACAAAGAAAGCCATATTTTTTCATGCATAAAAACGAAGCAGAATCTTCGCCGTTGCATAAAATATAGAAACAAGAAGGGCAAAGCCCATACGACTCACATGCTTGACCTTGACCTTTACATGACCTTGACCTTCAGGGTCAAGGTCAAATAACTAAACCTAGCAATGACATCATACACTAAGAACTGCTTTACACATTTTTCCTACCAAAATACATGTGACCTTGACCCAAGGTCAAGGTCATCCAAGGTCATGCAACACAAAGCTGTTAATTCAAGACATAGGAAGTACAATGGTGCTTATTGGCTCTTTCTACCATGAGATATGGTCACTTTTAGTGGTTCACTACCTTATTTTGGTCACATTTCATAAGGGTCAAAGTGACCTTGACCTTGATCATATGTGACCAAATGTGTCTCATGATGAAAGCATAACATGTGCCCCACATAATTTTTAAGTTTGAAACAGTTATCTTCCATAGTTCAGGGTCAAGGTCACTTCAAAATATGTATACAATCCAACTTTGAAGAGCTCCTGTGACCTTGACCTTGAAGCAAGGTAAACCAAACTGGTATCAAAAGATGGGGCTTACTTTGCCCTATATATCATATATAGGTGAGGTATTAAATCTCAAAAACTTCAGAGAAAATGCGAAAAATGGTCGTTTTTAAGACAACAATTACGGCCCCTGTGACCTTGAACTTGAAGTGAGGTCAAGTTGCCGCACATGTTTTTTGAGATCTTGTAACCATACACCATCAGGCCACATCAGGTGTTGATAGACTTAATAGTGTCCAAGAAAATCCAACGTTAAAGTTTTCCGGACGGACGGACGGACGCCGGGACGGACGGACGGACGGACGGACGGACGGACGACTCGGGTGAGTACATAGACTCACTTTTGCTTCGCATGTGAGTCAAAAAGGAAAGATCAAGTATACAAATTCGGAATGCCAAATGCTGGAGCAAGATCAAAGAAGGCCTGTATGTATCACTGACATTAATCCCCCTATCTCCGAACTGCCATACCAATGACTTTCCACAAGACAGCTCAAAAGAAAGAAAGAAAGAACGAAAATGACAGGCAGACAGACAGACTAAACAGACATACAGACAGACAGACATACAGACCGACAGAAAAAGAAAGAAATGTATAACCGTGCACACGTACACACAGCGTCATAAAAATAGACAGACTGGATCAACCAAAACAAGAAGGGCAAAGCCCATACGACTCACATGCTTTACACATTTTTCCTACCAAAATACATGTGACCTTGACCCAAGGTCAAGGTCATCCAAGGTCATGCAACACAAAGCTGTTAATTCAAGACATAGGAAGTACAATGGTGCTTATTGGCTCTTTCTACCATGAGATATGGTCACTTTTAGTGGTTCACTACCTTATTTTGGTCACATTTCATAAGGGTCAAAGTGACCTTGACCTTGATCATATGTGACCAAATGTGTCTCATGATGAAAGCATAACATGTGCCCCACATAATTTTTAAGTTTGAAACAGTTATCTTCCATAGTTCAGGGTCAAGGTCACTTCAAAATATGTATACAATCCAACTTTGAAGAGCTCCTGTGACCTTGACCTTGAAGCAAGGTAAACCAAACTGGTATCAAAAGATGGGGCTTACTTTGCCCTATATATCATATATAGGTGAGGTATTGAATCTCAAAAACTTCAGAGAAAATGTGAAAAATGTGAAAAATAGCTGTTTTTTAGGCAACATTTATGGCCCCTGCGACCTTGACCTTGAAGCAAGGTCAAGATGCTATGTATGTTTTTTGGGGCCTTGTCATCATACACCATCTTGCCAAATTTGGTACTGATAGACTGAATAGTGTCCAAGAAATATCCAACGTTAAAGTTTTCCGGACGTCCGGACGTCCGGACGGACGGACGGACGGACGGACGGACGACTCGGGTGAGTACATAGACTCACTTTTGCTTCGCATGTGAGTCAATAAAGGGTTCATGGGCGAATTAACGCAGTTTTTCAATTTCTACCTTGGGTTAGATTTCCAGAACGGGTGGATGTTACATTTAAATAACCAGGAAGAAATGTTGAGATATTTCAAGCTCATAGAAGGCCACTTGTTTCAGGAGGAAGATCCACAAAGCAGTAATTACAAGAGGGGTTCACTAGTCCGAGGGTTCACTAGTCCGAAGGTTCACTAGTCCGAGGGTTCACTAGTTCGAGGGTTCACTAGTTCGAGGGTTCACTAGTCCGAGAGGAAGTAATCGTCAATCAACGACTTCAATTCTTCTTCTTCCGCATCGAAAATGTTACCTGCTTTGCAAGAATTCAGCAGAAACGCTAATCTTTTCTCCATTTTCGCAGTCAATCGCAACCATAGATCTATGATCGCAACATACGAACACAAGCGGTAGAGAGGCATTACTTCCCCTTAAGACCGCTTCGACCAATCACGAGTGCTGTTTCAGCCGAGAACGGACATTGTTACCAAGAAAGTTTTCGAAAGTGGCTTTTGATTGGTAGAAGTCTCTTTCTTGTTTACACCAAAAGAATTGCGTGTTAAACTTCATGGTTGGCCAACATAATTTAACCTAGAAGCTGGTTTAAAAACAGACACAGTGACCTTTCGAACGCTATACGACATGATGGGGTTCTGTAAAGGATATATGTCACGCCGGAACCTCGGCTGTACCCGCGGATAACCGCGGGCTCTGCAGGCTGTTCACCGCGGACAGAAATTGTTAACACGAGTGGTGAGTGTCTGCACAAAATCGTCTCTGCTTTCTCTAAAATAACATATCATTACAAAACTATTGTTTGTACTTCAACCGAAGGTATTATAGCACCCTATCATTGATTTAATTTTTTCCTTTCGTTCGTATGTGAAGGCTGAGCTTCGAGTATTTGTGCATTTCCTGTAAAAAGTGCCAAAATTCTGACTTTACACATTTATTACGGAAATCCAAGCTTATTAAACAAGTTGCAGTGAATTGGAATGTTGTTACTAATCATTTGTTGACATGTGGCTCAAGTGGTGTTATCTAAAGCCACACGGTTGAGTCGTATTTCTTGAATCTCTGCCGCCACTGAACGATTTTGCGGCTGTGGCCCGCGGGCAATGCCGGCTGTGGCCCGCGGGCAGTGCCGGCTGTGGCCCGCGGACAGTGTTTTAAAGTAAAAAGTGGTATTTTCACCACTCTTTGAGCCTTTCAGGGACGATTGATGATGGAGAGAGAAACTCCTTCGCCCAGCTGACGTTTTCTGAGGCTGTGGAAGAAGAGATGCGAAAAAACGGCGATGAAACGGAGGCAAACTTCTGCAGATTGGTTCGAAACTGGTACTGAGCTGATGATGACGGTGGTTTGGACTCTGCTCTGAGAATTCAGTGGCGACTTTCACTACGAACGTGTCTGCTCAGTCCAGAGGTACAACCCACACCACTGTCCTCCGCCCGCAGGCTACGTTGGCGGAATACCGGTTGTAACCTTTGAGTCTCTCCTGACCAACATCGAACCAAAAGCTCAAATGTACTGCTTTGCAGAGGATGGAAGCTTCAATGCCAGGGCACTCTCCACATTAGACGCAGAACATTTCTTCAGCATCCTGGGTGACTTGACACCCGGAGGAGTTGGTCTAGCCATACGTCCTGCAGACATCCCCCGTGCGCTGAAGACTGCCTGTGAGATGACAATCCTCCAAGCAGACTCGAACAAGTATGTTATATTATATATTCAGACAAATCGAGATACAGACAGACACACACATACAGTTTATAAAATAAAAGAATTTGGTTCGCCGAAAAACCCATTTCTGATCGAGCGCCTTTGGTTTACACAGCTAATTCTATTCATCAGGTCTTTCTTCGTGCACACAACGAGGGCTCCGGTGTACCCCAATCTGCAGGCATGTCCACCAGTCGACCAACTGCCGGAGGAGAGAGAGAGAGAGAGGAAGTTGGTGTGTCAAACATGTCTTCCATTCAAACAAGGTGCACTTCTCTCTCTCTCTCTCTCTCTTTCTCTCTCTCTCTCTCTCTCTCTCTCTCTCTCTCTCTCTCTCTCTCTCTCTCTCTCTCTCTCTCTCTCTCTCTCTCTATCTCCATGCGTGAGCTTTTTCAATCAACACAAGCGTAATTAAGAAACGTACCCATGAATCGCAAAAGATTCTGTATTAATGCAATTGTGCTTACCTCTCAGGAATCATGATTTCGATATGCCGGCCCGCAGGCAGAGACGGGGGAACAGAAAAGCTGCAACCGTGTCAAAACCAAACGAGCCCAGTAAAGAAGCGAGGGGAGTAAGACAGCACCACAAGTGTGACGAAACGAAGATTCTGCCACATGTTCGTCTGGGTGTTATTGTGGATTGAGCGAAGAGAGACAGAGAGAGAGAGAGAGAGAGAGAGAGACGGAGAGAGAGAGAGAGAGAGAGAGATAGAGAGAGAGAGAGAGAGAGAGAGAGAGGGGGGGGGGGGTAACATAACACACTTGAAAAAGAAGCTGGTGTCAGAAAATGACATTACAATTAAAGCAACCACACGCTACCTTACTCTATTCTGATTCAATATGTGGATATCTTTAATTACTTGTGTCTGTTTTAATACATAATGTCTGTTGTCGACATCAATGCGTTCAGTGTAACTTTAAGTTTTCGCAAATCAATGTATCTGGGTTGATACGTGTGTGTGAAAGTGTAGTGTTTGAGATTATTTGTCTTCCCAAATGCGGAGGACGCTCTGTACTGATTTGGGCAAGTTCTTGTGACTCCAGTGCGATTATTAATTGCATAGTGATTGTTATTCCTAGTAATATGACATGTCTTTGATGTACATAGATATGCAGAATTGTGTGATTGTTTTTTATGTCTTTGGGACGTTTCTAATTTGTTTGCTTTGTGCATTTTATTGTATTCCATAATATGTTAATTACGAGTAAACAGAAATCAATTAATATAAGATAACACAGAGAATGTATAATCTCGTGTAAGAGTGGTGTGAGTGTTTCAGATATTTTGCATATAATTTAAGATACTATGTGCAAGATAAAATTCATGTGATACCACACACTTCATGTTCCATGTGATTACTACTTTGCGATGATGTCAATTGGGCATAACCATGTTGTGTGTGTGTTCTCTTTATACATGTATGTTCTATAAACATATATAAAAGGAATGTTTGTAAACAAAGTCTTTAATCGTTCTTACTAAACATAATTTGTCAATAACAGTTTGCTTCTTGCTTCATGACATTTTAAACAAAAACATGTACGTTGTAAAATAAAGAAATTAAATAACAGTTTGCTTCTTGCTTCATGACATTTTAAACAAAAACATGTACGTTGTAAAATAAAGAAATTAAATAACAGTTTGCTTCTTGCTTCATGACATTTCTTTTCGTGGACTGCCGGCCGAGTGCTTGACCCCCGACATGTTTATCTCCCTCTTTGCGTTTCACCTGCGGCCTCTCTCTCTCTCTCTCTCTCTCTCTCTCTCTCTCTCTCTCTCTCTCTCTCTCTCTCTCTCTCTCTCTCTCTCTCTCTCTCTCTCTCTCTCTCTCTCTCTCTCTCTCTCTCTCTCTCTCTCTCTCTCTCTCTCTCTCTCTCTCTCTCTCTCTCTCTCTCTCTCTCTCTCCCCCTCACTTTGATTAAACAAAAAAACGAGCTTGCGAGGGGTCGAACCTCAGTGGAATCTTCTGCTCCGAAGGCAGATGCTTTATCCATGAGGCTATCGCGATCGCCTTAGCGTGCCACCAAAAGTTACGCTAGCGGTGTAACAAAAGAAGAACGGTCACGGTTGAAAAGTAAAATGGTCACGGTTCAAAGAAAACCAGAAAAACTTAGTGAGATGTAGGACTGTCGCCTCACTCCGTTAGCCGTCAGTCAAAAACATGTAAGTTGTAAAATAAAGAAATTAAATCACAGTTTGCTTCTTGCTTCAGGACATTTTAAACAAAAACATGTAAGTTGTAAAAAATAAAGAAATGTGTAAGTTGTAAAATAAAGAAATTAAATCACTGTTGCTTCGTGCAGCAATAAAACACTAATTTGTCCCACACAGTGCGCGTTTGCATTTACTCCCTTGAAGCCATTGGGCACCTTTTCTTTTGATGACGCCTCAAAGACTGTTTCTGCTTGAAGTACATCCGACAAGCGGGACATTGGAACTGCGGCTTTTCGTCGTGGCTGTGCATGTGTTGTCGGAGCATTCGTGCCGATGGAAATGTGCCGCCACAAGTGCTGCAGACAAGAACAGGTATTGGTGCATTCTTGCACACATGGCGATCAAGACTCCTTTTGTTTTGGTACGATCGGCCACATTTTGGGCATCGATGTGGCTTAAGGCCACTGTGACCATTGACATGGCTGTTGTATTCTGCCACGTGTGCGTAAGTCTTCTCGCACACAGTGCAGCGGTATTTCGGCCCTGGTGCCAGTGCATGTTTTTCTTGCAGGTGCTCTTTCAGCGCCTTTTCTTGTTTATAACGATTGCCACATTCTTGGCACAGAACCAGGTGGCTTTGAGAACGACGGCCTGCCTTGCGTGGTGTTGATGTTTTCGGAAGTCGCACAGTCGAAGGTACGTCCGCTTCTTCAACTACCACCTCCTCAGTGACGTCCAGGAAGCTGTCCAATGTGATTGCCGAGATCTCCATCTGCCATCAAAAATAGAAATATGAGCTATCGTTGTGTTTATAAAAGGTTTGAAAAATGTCCGATTACATTTCTCTTGAATCGGTCATAGTCCGCACGACCTCAATTTCAAAATGAGTCACTGAATCGTCCCTGAAAGGCTCAAAGAGTGGTGAAAATACCACTTTTTACTTTAAAACACTGTCCGCGGGCCACAGCCGGCACTGCCCGCGGGCCACAGCCGGCACTGCCCGCGGGCCACAGCCGCAAAATCGTTCAGTGGCGGCAGAGATTCAAGAAATACGACTCAACCGTGTGGCTTTAGATAACACCACTTGAGCCACATGTCAACAAATGATTAGTAACAACATTCCAATTCACTGCAACTTGTTTAATAAGCTTGGATTTCCGTAATAAATGTGTAAAGTCAGAATTTTGGCACTTTTTACAGGAAATGCACAAATACTCGAAGCTCAGCCTTCACATACGAACGAAAGGAAAAAATTAAATCGATGATAGGGTGCTATAATACCTTAGGTTGAAGTACAAACAATAGTTTTGTAATGATATGTTATTTTAGAGAAAGCAGAGACGATTTTGTGCAGACACTCACCACTCGTGTTGACAATTTCTGTCCGCGGTGAACAGCCTGCAGAGCCCGCGGTTATCCGCGGGTACAGCCGAGGTTCCGGCGTGTCTGTTGTCATTCTTGTTGAAAAGTCGGTCAATTATAGCGTCTTTTGTCTTTATTTAGAGCATGGTAGGTTGATTAAATATCGATTTGCAGGCATTTATAAGCCACTGACATCCAAAAACAGGCAAATATGTGTGTAGAAGTGTCAAAACTATCCCAAAATGCCAATAACTCAATTCTCATAATAATATTGTATCTCCAAAGAGGTTCCCGCGGGTTATCTACCATTTTGTCAGATCCGGTCACCATACAACTTTCAGAGCCACACGAGAAGGAATCTCAAAAGGTAAACTTCTTCAAGTCGTTTAAGATGGCAACTTGGATCGCTGTTGGCTCCAGGGGAAGAGGTCGTGTACTGATACCAGGCATGGGAATTGAAAATTGTAAAAAAGGCGGAAAATTTATAACTGAAGACGCGAAGCGTCAAGTCGACGGCGCGAAGCGTCTAGCCTTACTAGGGGGGTCCGGGGGCATGCCCCCCCGGAAAAATTTTTCTCCAAAGAACCCAGATGGTGCAATCTGGTGTCATCTGAGCTCCAAGTTTGCCATTAAATTCTGTTTTTAGAATCAGAGTTTTTAGTACAAAAATGTACCAATTTTTGCTTTTTTGAAGAAAAAAAATATATACATGTATTACATGGTTTAAATTAAAAAAAATTTGATCTGTTGAGACAAACAGGACAATGTAATTTGTAACACAATCTGTGCAATCTGGTTTACTTTCAAACATAAAAGTTCAATAACTGAGGCGGGCGGTAACAATGCGTGAACAAAGTACGGAAAGTTTTCGCGGGCTTTTGCGCAAAGGCCAAAGTAACCGGTGCTTTTTTTGTGTGCCTCCCCCCTTTATTTTTTCGGCGGACACTTTTGCATTTTCGGCGGAACAAAAAAAAAAAATCGGCGGAAATCCGCCGTTCGGCGGACAATTCCCATGCCTGTGATACACAGAGACCATAAGTATCAACTGAATAAAAAAAACCATCAAACCACCATGTTTTGGTGCTGTTGGCGAAAGACGTGTAGGTCCAATGTCACAACTAATCTGTTTGATCCTGAGGAAGAAAATCCTCAAATAGGCCGAAGGATAATTGACCAGGAAATGGGACACAATCATGATTTTGACGTAGATCAGATCAAAAAGGACAAGTTTCTGAACGACGCAAAACAGAAAATCAGAGACAATCCCACAAAGCCTATCAAAAGAGTTTATGATGAAGAAGTCGCCGCAGCTCACCAAGCAGTCGGACAAGGAGGGGGAGACAGGCCTCCTATGGTTCCGGACTTAGTTTCCATCAGGTCTCAGATGTCTAGACTGAATTATGGAGAGGGTCGAGTCTGGGTTGTACTACAGCCTCACACATAATTTCATTGAAATCGATTCTCAAACATCGGATATCTATTTGCGGACAGACAGACACACAGACAGACAGACAGACAGACACACACACACACACACACACACACACACACACACACACACACACACACACACAGTGAAACCTATATACCGCCTTTTAAGGGGCGGTATAATGACTGGAAAATCAAGCGTCTATAGTGAACCTTCGGACTAGTGAACCCTCGGACAAGTGAACCCTCGGACTAGTGGGACGTTCCCGTAATGACAGCCAGACGTGATGTGAGTATCAGTGTACGTATCAAAACAAACAATTGCAGGACGGAATCTTACCAAGACTCCCGGATGTGAGACACCATTAAAGCGCTTGCGGAGAAAAGATCACAGAAAACAACCAGGGGAAACGGAAAAACACAAATACAAATCGTCGGAACACAAATCAATGCGGAAATCATTAGAGAACAATTACAGGAAGGATGTCGAAAAACAAAATACCGTGGCCGGATGTGGGACATAACTCCCGATGTTGTCGATAAACGGCGGCAGAAATCAGCCAGAGGAATTGGAATGAACCCTCATTCAGGTTCGAATCAATGACGGAAACAGAATTACTTTAGATTCCATTCAGTTCCTGGCGGAGGGAATCATTCATTGAATGCATGAAACAAGGGAAATATAATAATGCTGTGAACGGTAAGACTCAGCTAGTACATGTGTCTGTTTTTGAAAATACCTCGGTGCACGCATTGCATAACACTAACTTGGTTTGTTGGTGAGCGCGCGGTTGCTTGCACTTTTGGGGTATGCGATTATGGGGTGGAGAAATTAATACACTGTCACTATCTGTTCACATGGCGGTTTTAACATCAGTTTTGGGGGACAGAAAACTTAAATCCATGGAACTAAACAATAGGTGGAGTGTGTGTCTGTTCTGTGCGAGTGTGGCTTCTGTCCGTGTGTCTGTCTGTCTGTCTAAGTCAAATGCATGAGCGAAGTCCATCCTGAACCAAGGTCAAAAATGAGTTACTTCCCTTCGGGTCTCATTCTATCCCTGGCAGGATGCCTTGGTTTTCCTTGTCTGGCGAGGAAATCGATTTTTTTTCACATATTCGCAGATTCGCGATTGTCGAGAATGATTTTTCATGGTGTTGTGTAATTTTTAAATTACAAAGGAATTGATATGTAAGACAGTTTCAAGCGAGCTATTTTTCGCTGCTGTATTTACTGTGCAAAAACAACTCTAAATATGGCAAAAGTGTCACGTGATAATCAACCGTTTGGTTTCGGCGCTCGTTGGAGCAGACGATTTTTTCTGTAACCAGTTGACAATGATGCAACCATATATTACGGTCTCCTTCCGGCAGCAGTCCCAAAATTTCGACTTGTTTTGACCTTAGAACGATGTCTTTATCATAACTGGGAAGAACAGAACGGAGATCACTGTCGAAGTCGGCCAATCTGCAATCATTTTCGTCTCGCGAACACTGCTCGCAAACAGCATATGGGAGATAACTCTGTATTCTTGTTTTGATAGGAATTTAGCGTCCGGTCAGAGAGACAACTGCCGATAGCCGTGGAGCGATGATTATCAGAATGGAGCGAAGTCGAATATACCCTTGCAGGCGCTTTCTCTTCTGATCTAATAAATCAGCAAGGAATAATCACAAAAGCGAATAGGTATGCAAATCGAACAGAGGGAAAAGGAGACTTGAAGCTCTTCTTTGAAGACGATCTTAAGAATTACAGTGGAACCCCTCACAAGGACCCCCCTCCCTCACGACTACCCCGCCACAACGACCCTTTTTTTTTTAACCGATGTGTTTCCTTATATAGTTGTCACCAGTGTAGCGACCACCCCGCTCTAACGTCTAAGGACCGACCTAACAGCTTGTGTAACGACTTTGTCAGACAAAGCCAAGACTCTCAGTCAGCGTAACGCATCACTGACAAACCGGTTATAACCAGTTATAACCGTCTCGCGTAAGCAAAGGCACTAAACCGCTGAGAGGTGTGATGGTTGGGTGGGCTGAGTAAACATCACAAACCAATCATCGAGAAAACAAACTCACGTGACCAACATACACCGTTCAACTCAGTCAGAATAGACAGTCTTTGGACAGAAGAGCAGTGGAGATCGACATGGCGTCTACAAATAAAATAAAATATTTAACTCTCGAAAATCGAGTGAATGTTGTGAACAGACACAACAAGTCGCGTAAGGCGAAAATACAATATTTAGTCAAGTAGCTGTCGAACTCACAGAATGAAACTGAACGCAACGCAACGCAGCAAGACCGTATACTCGTAGCATCGTCACTCCACCGCCCGTGGCAAAGGCAGTGCCCGTGGAATTGACAAGAAGAGCGGGGTATTCGTTGCGCTGAGAAGGATAGCACGCTTTTCTGTACCTCTCTTCGTTTTAACTTTCTGAGCGTGTTTTTAATCCAAACATATCATATCTATATATTTTTGGAATCAGGAACCGACAAGGAATAAGATGAAAGTGTTTTCAAATTGATTTCGACAATTTAATTTTGATAATAATTTTTATATATTTAATTTTCAGAGCTTGTTTTTAATCCGAATATAACATATTTATATGTTTTTGGAATCAGCAAATGATGGACAATAAGATAAACGTAAATTTGGATCGTTTTATAAATTTTTATTTTTTTTTACAATTTTCAGATTTTTAATGACCAAAGTCATTAATTAATTTTTAAGCCACCAAGCTGAAATGCAATACCGAAGTCCGGGCTTCGTCGAAGATTACTTGACCCAAATTTCAACCAATTTGGTTGAAAAATGAGGGCGTGACAGTGCCGCCTCAACTTTCACGAAAAGCCGGATATGACGTCATCAAAGACATTTATCAAAAAAATGAAAAAAACGTTCGGGGATTTCATACCCAGGAACTCTCATGTCAAATTTCATAAAGATCGGTCCAGTAGTTTAGTCTGAATCGCTCTACACACACACACACACACACAGACACACAGACACACAGACACACGCACATACACCACGACCCTCGTTTCGATTCCCCCTCGATGTTAAAATATTTAGTCAAAACTTGACTAAATATAAAAAGGGAGAAACTGCCATCGCGATTGCAAAAAGTCTTGATGTTGGAAAATCGCAAATTCAAAGAATTATCCAAGACAAAGAAAACATTCTGAAAAGGTGGGAAAGTGGTGACAATGCCGATCGAATGCGATCAAAGCGGCAGAAGACAACATACTCTGACGTAAATGAAAAGGTTTGGGATTGGTTCCTGGCTGCCAGAAAAAAGAATTTTCCGATCTGCGTGTGCGGCGAGATCAAAGGCAGGTCCATTGTGATAGCTGGGTGGCCTTGTTTATAGACACTGACCTTCTTCCCAGGGGTCATTGACCCAGTTTTAGCTATGAGAGGTGGTTCCCCTTTCATATCTGAGAGAGGAAACACTTCCTGCACCCGGGTCAGTGACCGAGTTTAACCTATGGGGAGTTTAACCTATGGGGCGGTCTCTTTGATGTCTTGAGAGGAAACTTGGCCAGGGTAGTACATGCACCAGAACTGGTGGACACCATGGACAATGTCAAACATGAAATCGAAGCAGTTTGCTTGAGGAAACGGTCGTCAGCAACTCAAACTTCTCTGTTTTCTTTTTTTTTTTTAATCTGACTTTCTTTGTGGCCCCCTGACCCCGCCCCCTCCCTCTGTAAGGACCCCCCTCCATAAGGACCGATTTTTGTCAACATTTTCAAGGTCGCTAGAGAGGGGTTCCACTGTACTTGGAAATAAATTATTGGATCACGGAAATGCCTAGAACAAAAGAATTAGTCAGGTCTGACGTAAGGTACACTTTTTCAGGTGTTTAGCCAAAGTAAAAAATATAACGAATAAAGCAGGGTGCTCTGAAGACTTGGGAAAACGAAACCAACACAAATACCTCTCTCTCTCACACACACAAACACACACACAGTGACACACACTCGCTCGCACACACAATCTCACGCTATCTTTCTATCCCTAACCCCCCGCCTCTCTCTCTCTCTCTCTCTCTCTCTCTCTCTCTCTCTCTCTCTCTCTCTCGCTCTCTCTTTTGCAAGCTCATTGAACATGACATATGTTCACATTGGGGGAAAAACCTCCTCCGCTCCAAACGAAGACAATAAGGCGTTCCACGAAATGTGACGTATAACAAGGATGGTACATGTTTAAGCGTACGTGGTGAGGTCTTCGACACGCCTGGAAGACTTATTTGAACTGACGCACCTCTCCCAAGACGTTGTAATTTCTCCGATTCAAAACAGCACCAGGGAAGATCCTGTTGTTTTTGTTCTCTTCAACCACACACTTTTGTTCTTCTAAAACATCATATTATTTTGGAATTATTCTATTTAAAGCTTTTCGGTCAGACAGGCTACCAACGCAGACGCCCGCCCAATCCCCTCAAGTGGCGTGCACCACATATTAAGTCATCGGCCTGCAGACACTTCACTCTCACAGTACATGGCCAGCACAGGGACCCGAAGCGAAAGTATTTTTTGATATAATTATGTAATGACTTTCGAAATTCGGGGGATCTATCCTCAACACCAATTTGGGTTTGGACTCAACTAAACGCAATTCACTGTCAATTTGGATTTTTGACTGTGTCCATGACTTTCACTATCAGGGGGTTTGCAATCTAGACTTATTTGATTTTCGATCAAATTCTTAATTTTCTGAAGGGGGCTTACTATCCAGATCGAGTTACACAGATTTGAAGTCGACTGCATTCATAACTATTATTACGAGGGGGTTAACTATCCAAACTTAAAACAAATTAAATTTGACTAAATGTATGACTTTCTGAAGAGGATTGATTTTCCAAACACACACCAATTTGATTTCGACTGTATTCATGACTTTCATTTGTGCAATATAAACGTCGACAAGTAAGACATTTAATAGAGTTACTTTTCCGAATCTGAGTAATAAAACATGGTTGACACTCATCCGGATCAAGATCTGTTTTGGGAAAAAGTGCTGATTCTGACAAAAAAGTGTCACATTAAAACATCTCATGGACACCTCACACATGAACATGCGTCATGTCCGTATTACTTTGACAAGATTGTGCTTCACGTTCCTGTTACCTGGATCTGTGCCCCTTCAAGCTTCGACAACCACTTAGAGTATACCTTCGCCTTTTCTGCCTTGTACACCCGATAAGGCAGTGCTTACTTATTTGTCAAAATATTTTCCTAAACGTGGAAGCAAGGGGAAAGAACAGAAAGAGAGAACCTAAAAATAATGGAGGAGTCTTTTATACGTCCCCCAATTGACACATTTCTTTGCGGCCGTGATCCCTCAAAGGAAAAGGTGCCGGGGTTAAGTGGCAAATTAATCGCACTCGCAAAAAAGACAGAGCGAGCTCACGATCGATTTTTGCCGTTATTAACCCCCAAGACCCCTTTGTAGCTTTTTGCTGGCGGATATCAGGTTTAATCTTCATTACTATGGGGAGGGAAGAGGGGACTATTATCATACAATTTCGGGCCGTCAATCATTTGCCGGTCTATGGATTGCGTTCATGACGCACTTTAAAAGAAACGTGTGAAATCGGTTAATTAAACTGATCGAAAGTGACTAATTTTTGGACTGTAATTTGTCGATGGAACCCAAAAGGGCCACAATTATTTATAACCGTTGAAGTGTGGAGTGCAGTCATTTAGTTCCCCTTTTACCTGACACTCTTTCCGAACAGATGTGCATAAGAAATCTTTTCTTGTCTCGAACGTGAATGTTATGTTTACTTTCGTGAAATGAATGAAATATGAATAATTTAATCCAGATAATAATATTGCTTAAATCACGGTGTTGGTTATGTTTATTCGTTTAAATCCCACCTCGAAACTTAAACAAATGGCACCGCCAAGAGCTATCTTCAACACAAATCTCTCTCTCTCTCTCTCGCTCTCGCTCTCTCTCTCTCTCTCTCTCTCTCTCTCTCTCTCTCTCTCTTTTTTTTTCAATCTTATCACCACTTTCAAAACCCTTGGAAAAACATATATATAAACATGCCCTAGCACATTTTGATAAAAACAATTTATTCCATCCAAATCAATCTGGTTTTCGCAAAAAGCACTCATGTCATACAGCTCTTATAAATCTAATTGATCAATGGCTAACCAACATAAATTCCAACAAATTTTCTGCAGCACTGTTTGTGGATTTTGCAAAGGCGTTCGATGTTATTGATCATTCTCTTCTCATCAGGAAATTGTCAATATATGGCATGCAATGCACCACCATTAATATTCTTGAATCTTTTCTTTTAAATAGAAAACAAATTACATTTACTAATGCATCATATTCAAATGAAAGTACTTTGAAATATGGGGTCCCACAGGGATCTGTTTTAGGACCATTTGTTTGTTTGTTTGTTTGTTTATTTGTTGCTTAACGTCCAGCCGACTACGCAGAGCCATATCAGGACGAGGAAGGGGGGGATGAAGGGGGCCACTTGTCAAGCGATTCCTGTTTACAAATGCACTAACCCATTACTTGTGTCCCAGCAGGCTTTAGTAAAACTAAATTAATACCTACTGGAAGATTACCAGTTTCCAGTATGTTAAAATAGGCTTAACCTATCTACTGCTGGACTTACATCAGAACACTAACAGATTAAACTATACATGAATCGCGAGACAAGCGGCAAGAGAAGAGATTTTTGGAAAAAATACAGGTGAATGAGCAAGAAGGCAGAAAAACGAAAAGAATTCATGAAGAAAAAGAGAGCATGACAGGAAAGAGGAACCAAAAATCTACCTAACAGCAAACTAGAAAGCTCCTGCGGTTCCAAAAACAGGAGGGGCCTTTAATTTCATAACCGCAGTGCCCCGCTGCGGGATTTAGGACCATTATTGTTCTCCATTTATGTCAATGATTTACCACTTTGCATACGTAATAACTGTGAATTGTTTGCAGATGACACTACTATTCATTCTAGTCACCATTCCATAAATTATTTGTCAAAAACTCTCCAAGAAAGCATTGATGCACTCCTGAATTGGTCAGAGTTAAACCATATGTCTCTTAACCATACAAAAACAAAATTTATGCTAATAACCACAAGACAGAAACGACAAAATCTATTATCAAGCATTCCACCTCTTTATATTAAAAATCAAGTATTGGAAGAAGTGTCTCACCATAAAGTCCTTGGTGTAAAGATTGATAATAATTTATCATGGCATGATCACATTGATTACATCTGTAAGATTGCTTCCCAAAAAATATATCAGTTATCAAAAATAAAACATTTCTTGAATTTCCACTCGCGAAAGATTTTTTTTTACAATCACATCTTGTCAAATATTGATTATGCATCCACTCTATGGGATTGTGCAAGTGCTAATGTTTTGAAACCTTTAGCAAGTCTTCACAGAAGAGCAGTTAAGCTTATAATGCTAAAAAATCACACTCCTTCAGAATCTGATTGTAAAAATTTGCAAGTATTACCATTTCAAAAAAGATTAATGTATAATAAAGGTGTTATGATGCATAAAGTGATGTCAGGATATGCACCGGAGACATTACGTGATAATTTTATTTTGAACTATAACAGACTAAAAATCATAACACCGACTCCACGTATTGACCTTTTCAAATCAAGCCTTCTTTATTCAGGTGCGGTCCTATGGAACTCACTGCCTATTTTTCTTAAGCATAAAACAAACACAGACAGCTTCAAAAAAAATTATATGTCACACATAATGCAACTAAACATGTGCTGAATGGTTCACCAATTCATTTAAAATGTATGTGCATGTTAAACAAAATTATAATAATATGCAGATCTAAATTAAGTTATGTTAAAAATTGACACTTGGAAATTGTACTTAAAATGCAGCATGACAATTTATTTTTTAAAATTGTATCTGTATATACAGTTATAATGTATTAAGTTTGATGTGATAGTTCTTTGATTATATTGTTTTCTGTTCTTGTTGACCCTATATTAGGGCGAGGGCTGGATGTAAAAAAGCAATATTCTTGCTTATCTATTACCCTCGATAATAAAGATTTTGTCTTGTCTTGTCTTCTCTCTCTCTCTCTCTCTCTCTCTCTCTCTCTCTCTCTCTCTCTCTCTCTCTCTCTCTCTCTCTCTCTCTCTCTCTCTCTCTCTCTCTCTCTCTCTCCCCCCCTCAATATTTTCCTTATAATATATGAATTTGTAATGTGTTGCGTTGTATACAAAGGACAGGTGGAAGGTAAGACTTTGCCTAAAACCTTGATACCTTTGTTTTGAGGTTTGGAATTTATAATGGATCTTTCTCTTACCTACCTCTCTCTCTCTCTCTCTCTCTCTCTCTCTCTCTCTCTCTCTCTCTCTCTCTCTCTCTCTCTCTCTCTCTCTCTCTCTCTCTCTCTCTCACTCTTTCTCACTGTTACTCTCAGCTGCGAGGTCCTTAAACAGTTCGCAGAAAATCAACTTCAAGCCAGAATGATCTAGCACTTTAGGTCCCCTGGGTCCTTACCCGCAGACAGTAACCCGAAACGACAAACTATTTTACAGTATGCCTTTGACGTCAGAGCCCAAACTTTGACGACCCCTCAACCGTTATATAACGCAAGGCATAATGAGACTGCCATGGACGTCAACAATAGCGGTAAAAGACCGGGGGAGTCACGGACTTACTAGAAATAGTAAGATACAGATCCGCGGGGGGAGTCAAAAGTCAGCTTAAAGCCGTCATAATGTGATTCAATTCTTGGCCTTAAATCGTGGAAGCTTTCATGTCTATTCAATAAGCCATAATCAATACAAGGCGAGGGTTCAGAGGCGAATAAATGCTCCTTGAAAACCTCCAGCCAGACCAAAGAACGCCGTTGTATATGACAGGTATCAAGTTATAGACGCCTAAGAAATTGTCAGCTCTATTGGAAGCGCCAGCAGATTTCAATGGAAAGTAGGCACAAAAAATGGCGGAGCAGTATAGCAGTATGTCTGGGCAAAACGATCACGTCAAATATGCGTGTGCGGTCTTTCAGCAAATGTATGTTAAGGGCACTAACCTGATTTCCACGCTACAAGTAAAATCTCTAGTACTTTCACACCATAACAAACCTACGCAAAAACGTTTTCAAGACATTCCCTTTTGTTTACCTAAAAGATTTTTTTTGTACTGATCGCACCTTTCCCTGAATGAAATTTGATGTAAATCGTAGTGTCAATACGTACAAAAGCATTCGTCAAGCCTTTGCGATGACAGACAGGGGTATGTGGTTCTTTACTCAGGTGTTGCAAATGTGCACTTAGACGGACTGAGGATAAAACAAGTCGCGTAAGGAGAAATTACTACATTTAGTCAAGCTGTGGAACTCACAGAATGAAACTGAACGCACTGCATTTTTTTCACAATGACCGCTTGTGCAAAACGGAGTGAAACTGACGAGCCTGTTCAGCGCGGTAGTGGTTTCGATGTGCTGCATACATAGCACGCTTTTTTTGTACCTCTCTTCGTTTTAACTTTCTGAGCGTGTTTTTAATCCAAACATATCATATCTATATGTTTTTGGAACCAGGAACCGACAAGGAATAAGATGAAATTGTTTTTAAATCGATTTCGGAAATTTAATTTTGATCATAATTTTTATATTTTTAATTTTCAGAGCTTGTTTTTAATCCAAATATAACATATTTATATGTTTTTGGAATCAGGAAATGATGTAGAATAAGATGAACGTAAATTTGGATCGTTTTATATAAAAAAAATATTATAATTTTCAGATTTTTAATGACCAAAGTCATTAATTCATTTTTAAGCCACCAAGCTGAAATGCAATACCGAAGTCCGGCCTTCGTCGAAGATTGCTTTACAAAAATTTCAATCAATTTGATTGAAAAATGAGGGTGTGACAGAGCCGCTTTAACTTTTACAAAAAGCCGGATATGACGTCATCAAAGGTATTTATCGAAAAAATGAGGAAAAAAAACGTCCGGGAATATCATTCCCAGAAACTCTCATGTCAAATTTCATAAAGATCGGTCCAGTAGTTTGGTCTGAATCGCTCTACACACACACACGCACAGACAGACAGACAGACACATGTACACACACATACACCACGACCCTCGTCTCGATACCCCCTCTATGTTAAAACATTTAGTCAAAACTTGACTAAATGTAAAAAGAGGGGGTGAGTGGGGTGGGGCAGGGGGTTGGGAGGGGGGGGGGGAGTGACAGAAGCCTGGTGTCGTTTTCTTTGGAGAAGATCAGACTGCACTGAGATTCATTTAAAGTTCCAGATTCTGACTGAAAAATAACGTATAGCCGGCTTCACAAGAAATCAATCATAATAAACAACCTGCAAAGATCATAGACATCCTGTACACTACATTAGGGTGTGCACGTTAAAGATCCCACGATTGACAAAAGGGTCTTTCCTGGCAAAATTGTATATGCATAGATAAAAATGTCCACCAAAATACCCGTGTGACTTGGAATAATAGGCCGAGAAAAGTAGGATATGCGCCGAAATGCCTGCGATCTGCTGGCCGATGTGAATGCGTGATGTATTGTGTAAAAAGAATTCCATCTCACACGGCATAAATAAATCCCTGCGCCTTGAATATGTGCGCAATATACATTGCATTAAAAAAAATTAAAAACATAAAACTCCCTGCGCTTGGAACTGTACCCACGGAATACGCGCGATATAAGCCTCATATTGATTGACCCATGCAGTTATCGCGCCCCCCCCCCCCCCCCCCCCCATCCTTGTGCCGAACACGGCCTGACCTTGACCACTGGATTTCCTGCCCCTACTCTATATACCCACCCCCTTCCAAGAAATTAAAAGTATTCTCCGCGCGCCTTACCTGTACACCTGTGACCAGCCGTCGCCGCTCCGACTGTCCTTGCGCTCGACCCTGACCTTGACCGGGCCGTTTGCCTTGCACTTGTCGTTGGCCACCTTCAAGGAGTCCTCCCAGTCCAGCACCACCGAGAAGTGGTTCATCTCCCCCACCTCCGGGGCCGGGGGTGTCCCTACTTTAGTTATGTCTGAAACAAGGAGAGAAACGGCGTGAAGAATTTGCCCTGGAAAAATCAAATCCTTGCCAGTGAGTATGAAACTTACACACAGGCAGACATAATACACAGACACACACACAGACACATTGCACACAGACACACGCAGACAGACAAACAGACAGACACACACACACACAGACACACACCGTCAGAGACACACATACACACACGCGCGCGCGCACACAGTCACACACACACACACACACACACTCACAGAGTGACACACACACACACGCACACTCACACAAGAGAGAGAGAGAGAGAGAGAGAGAGAGAGAGAGAGAGAGAGAGAGAGAGAGAGATTCAGATTCAAAACTTTATTACGAAGGGATGAAGGTTTTAGGCGATGCCTAATCTTCCAACCTGACCCTTTTAGACATACATGTGAGAGAGAGAGAGAGAGAGAGAGAGAGAGAGAGAGAGAGAGAGAGAGAGAGAGAGAGAGAGAGAATTCGATTTCCCGCCTCCAAACTACCTCAGCGACTATCGACCAGAAACGACCAAAACAAAATCGCCTTCCCATCAACGAGGAGTCTACCCCCACTATGTCTTGCCACCACGACCACCCAACCGCCCCCCCCCCCCCCACCTCACACACACCACCACATTAACCATGCCGACGCATTCAACAGAAACGTGCAGCGCACGAGGCGTGAAAAAATCGATAGTCATCAGTGATCGATCCGGGCCGCTGATCGCCAGGGTTTCCAGAGACTGACGGGGGATTGTCATTAACATCCTGCAGTCCGTCTCACACCCCCCATGGGGATGGGGATTTTCTTGTCAGGCTGTTCAACACGTCACTGATCGAGTGGCTACGAACGTCGGGTGTTGGCGCTTCTAAGCCTTTGACAGCCGTCTTGGGCGTGTTGTGTTTCACTCATTCGTTGTTGAACCGGGAGAAGCTCTAGTTTCTTCTACCAAGTTTCTATCAGGTGTGTTTTCGTGCTACCACGGTGTTAAATGGAAATGCACTTTTGTTTCCCCTTTGTCTGTCATTGCATTTCGCTTGAGAGACAAGTAAAGGGGTGGTGGTGTCCTCCCCTCCCCCCCCCCCCCCCCCCCCGCAATGTTTTCGATGTTTGAGGCACACAGAAGCAAGAGTAAAATCACCGCAGATATACCCTCACCTTCGACGTACAAACTTTGAAGGTATTCAAATGATTACACGACTGTATACACACGTACAAGGAGTGTTGGTTGTGGGGACTTCTTTGGGCGTTTGGAGGGGGGGGGGGGGGGGGGGGGGGGGGGGGGAGGTAATGCAGACTGTGAAGGGGTAGGTTGGGAGGGGGTGCTATACGACTGCTTTATGATCTGTATCAGTCACTACGCGAGAGAAGTCATTTTCCAAGAACATAAACAGCACAACTGATCTGCACAAAACACCAGCAAGAATCAAAGAAAGGCTCGACAGGTTGGCAAACAATAGCAGTTAATTGTCTCCCGCAGTATAGCAAAGGACACTCAGTGTCCTCTAATAACACTTCGTCGACAATTTATAGCCTAAACACAACAGCAGAGAACCGTTAATCAGAAATAGAACCTTGTTTTTTGGCAAAGTCTTCGTTGAACCAGGAAGGGCTAGAACAGAGCATAACAATATGCATCTATCAGCATATCTCTCCTCTCCAATAACACTTTGTAAAAATTATAAACTCAATACCCAAGCAGAGAACCTTTTATCAGCCCATTGGCACTGCTTAACAACAAAGTCTTCGTTGAACCAAAGAGGACTAGAAAAGAGCAACACGGTGGAAAGTGGTATTAACCCTTAGGCTGGTTGTCGCGACATATGTCGCGCTACTTTACGTATACTGTCACCTGGTTGTCACGACATATGTCGCGCTACTGGCTCAGTCTGTTTGGTCGGTTCCGATTACCTCCCATGGATGCGAAAACCTATATGACCGTTTTTTGACTCACATGCGAAGCAAAAGTGAGTCTATGTACTCACCCGAGTCGTCCGTCCGTCCGTCCCCCCCGTCCGGACGACCGTCCGGACGTCCGGACGTCCGTCCGGAAAACTTTAACGTTGGATATTTCTTGGACACTATTCAGTCTATCAGTACCAAATTTGGCAAGATGGTGTATGATGACAAGGCCCAAAAAAACATACATAGCATCTTGACCTTGCTTCAAGGTCAAGGTCGCAGGGGCCATAAATGTTGTCTAAAAACCAGCTATTTTTCACATTTTCCCCATTTTCTCTGAAGTTTTTGAGATTCAATACCTCACCTATATATGATATATAGGGCAAAGTAAGCCCCATCTTTTGATACCAGTTTGGTTTACCTTGCTTCAAGGTCAAGGTCACAGGAGCTCTTCAAAGTTGGATTGTATACATATTTTGAAGTGACCTTGACCCTGAACTATGGAAGATAACTGTTTCAAACTTAAAAATTATGTGGGGCACATGTTATGCTTTCATCATGAGACACATTTGGTCACATATGATCAAGGTCAAGGTCACTTTGACCCTTATGAAATGTGACCAAAATAAGGTAGTGAACCAATAAAAGTGACCATATCTCATGGTAGAAAGAGCCAATAAGCACCATTGTACTTCCTATGTCTTGAATTAACAGCTTTGTGTTGCATGACCTTGGATGACCTTGACCTTGGTCAAGGTCACATGTATTTTGGAAGGAAAAATGTGTAAAGCAGTTCTTAGTGTATGATGTCATTGCTAGGTCTAGTTATTTGACCTTGAAGGTCAAGGTCAAGCATGTGAGTCGTATGGGCTGCCCTTCTTGTTGGTGAATAAATTATTACGCAAGAGACATTGGAGCGAGTTACAAAATTGATTCAGCAACACTAAACAAGAAAAGCAAATGCTTTATTACAGTTTACACGACACCCCGTCGTCATGTCCCATTAAAGTGGACAACCCTCCCCCCCCCCCCCCCCCCCATAGTAGAAAGACAAAAACACACAATCATAATTTTTGTTTTGTTTTGACCCAGTGGCAGTTCCATCCAAGTTGACACGACTTGGGCTGGCCAAGACAAAACATGTGTACTAAGACACTTGAGTGACATCATTTCCGACACAATGACATCATAGAATGATCTTCAATGATGTCATCACCACTTGTCTAGACTAAAAGAGAGAGAGAGAGAGGCGCCAGACAAGGCCATCTACCTGACAACAATTCTGAAACATTCTGCAATTTTTGACTTCAGTTATAGCAGTTTGACCCTTTATTTAACGTAAATTCAATATTGTTATTGTTCTTCTGGTACCAGCTTACTTAAAAGGTTTCAACTATAGGTCACGGCAATGTCCTTTTCACGTCCGTCACGTCACGCCAGTGTTCTTAATCCATGGGCTTTGCACCAGAGTTAGTGCCGCCCAAACGTCAGAACTTCTCGCTTGAATTGGCAAGTAGCGTAAACTGGTGTTCACTGGCTTGGAAAAGTTTCGCCACCAGTCAATGTGGTTTGATTTTTTTACCCCTCTTGTTATGAAGACTGTTTTGGTGCAGGAATAATTAAAGGAATGCATTAGCGAATGAACTACACGCAATGGTATATATATATATACATAGTTGAAATAAAAAAAACCGTGACGGGTGAAAGGGTTTTGCGCTGTTTGTGCAGAACGAAAACAAAATCTTTCTTTATTATGGTTTCCAGCGACTGGTCTGCAGTCATGTAAATCGATTGTTCATTGTGACCGGTTATTTTCCAAATGGTTAATAATGTGAATAAAGTGTGTGTGTGTGTGTGTGTGTGTGTGTGTGTGAGAGAGAGAGAGAGTTCTTTCCAGTTGTTCCCTAATCATATTTGGCAGCAGGGGACGTTGGTAAAAATAAACTCGCTAGCAAACCTCACTGAGCAACAAAGTGAATCAGCGCATTTAAGTGTCAAATCACGGTCGGCCAGGCGGGGGGGCACTGTTGAAAGAACGTGTTACCTAATTGCCAAGAGTCAAAATTCGAACGAGATCTTAACGAGATAGGAGCAACCGACCTGCATGATCAAGAACACATTAATCTTGTTTGTTCAAAATTTTTCTGATACAAAGCCTCAGATACGTAGATAGGAACATTCCAAGACTTATTGCTAAGTGAAATCGGAATGCTATTCGTATACAACTGCATTGAAACCGTCTGACAGGGATCCTTTTACGCATGACTCGTAAACTTTTAGGCCTCATACTCATAGTAAAAGTGTTATAGAATCAAAGTGCTACTGTATACTTGAAGTAACTGATTAATGAACATATCGGCATATCCATCAAGTGAAAAATTGTCATAGAACCTAACAAAAGTCACACTTTACATGTAAACGGCAAGATCGCTTGTGCTTTTTTCGTGCTATCAGTGGTACGATGTTTCGTCTGAAATAAAGTCTTCTGTTTTTCCCGCTCAATGTCGTGGCAGAGGTAGATTTCACTAGTGTGTGCCAATCAATCAAAAGTAATAGTGTCGACAGAAAAGAAATTCAGATACATGCATTTCTTTGCTTGAGTGTCCAGTATTCGAGCGCTAAGAGACTTTTACATTTCAGCTGTGAGTCATACTGGTTGCCACTGAAATACCGAATGTCATCGTCAAATGGCCATTCTTAATACCACTTTCCACCGTGTTGCTCTTTTCTAGTCCTCTTTGGTTCAACGAAGACTTTGTTGTTAAGCAGTGCCAATGGGCTGATAAAAGGTTCTCTGCTTGGGTATTGAGTTTATAATTTTTACAAAGTGTTATTGGAGAGGAGAGATATGCTGATAGATGCATATTGTTATGCTCTGTTCTAGCCCTTCCTGGTTCAACGAAGACTTTGCCAAAAAACAAGGTTCTATTTCTGATTAACGGTTCTCTGCTGTTGTGTTTAGGCTATAAATTGTCGACGAAGTGTTATTAGAGGACACTGAGTGTCCTTTGCTATACTGCGGGAGACAATTAACTGCTATTGTTTGCCAACCTGTCGAGCCTTTCTTTGATTCTTGCTGGTGTTTTGTGCAGATCAGTTGTGCTGTTTATGTTCTTGGAAAATGACTTCTCTCGCGTAGTGACTGATACAGATCATAAAGCAGTCGTATAGCACCCCCTCCCAACCTACCCCTTCACAGTCTGCATTACCTCCCCCCCCCCCCCCTCCAAACGCCCAAAGAAGTCCCCACAACCAACACTCCTTGTACGTGTATATACAGTCGTGTAATCATTTGAATACCTTCAAAGTTTGTACGTCGAAGGTGAGGGTATATCTGCGGTGATTTTACTCTTGCTTCTGTGTGCCTCAAACATCGAAAACATTGCGGGGGGAGGGGGGGGGGGGGGGGGGAGGACACCACCACCCCTTTACTTGTCTCTCAAGCGAAATGCAATGACAGACAAAGGGGAAACAAAAGTGCATTTCCATTTAACACCGTGGTAGCACGAAAACACACCTGATAGAAACTTGGTAGAAGAAACTAGAGCTTCTCCCGGTTCAACAACGAATGAGTGAAACACAACACGCCCAAGACGGCTGTCAAAGGCTTAGAAGCGCCAACACCCGACGTTCGTAGCCACTCGATCAGTGACGTGTTGAACAGCCTGACAAGAAAATCCCCATCCCCATGGGGGGTGTGAGACGGACTGCAGGATGTTAATGACAATCCCCCGTCAGTCTCTGGAAACCCTGGCGATCAGCGGCCCGGATCGATCACTGATGACTATCGATTTTTTCACGCCTCGTGCGCTGCACGTTTCTGTTGAACGCGTCTGCATGGTTAATGTGGTGGTGTGTGTGAGGTGGGGGGGGGGGGGGGGCGGTTGGGTGGTCGTGGTGGCAAGAAATAGTGGGGGTAGACTCCTCGTTGATGGGAAGGCGATTTTGTTTTGGTCGTTTCTGGTCGATAGTCGCTGAGGTAGTTTGGAGGCGGGAAATCGAATTCTCTCTCTCTCTCTCTCTCTCTCTCACTTTCTCTCTCTCTTTCTCCCTCTCTCTCTCTCTCTCATCTTCATCATCATCATCATCATCATCATCATCATCATCATCATCATCATCATCGTCATGCATCTGTATCATCACGAGTTTAAGTTTTCCGACCTCCTTTTATTGTTAACTTTAAAAAAAATTATCATTGTGTAGGGGAAGGGCTCCTAATATGGACCGGCTCCTAATATGGACCACCTCCAGTTCTGACAAACTAGCGGCGCTAGAGCGCTCAAAACACTGTATTCACTCTCTCTTGATAACTTGACATGTCAAAACAGTTTCAGAAACACAAGGCTTTTTCTCATTTTTACATTTAGTCAAGTTTTGACTAAATGTTTTAACATAGAGGGGGGAATCGAGACGAGGGTCGTGGTGTATGTGTGTGTGTGTGTGTGTGTGTGTGTGTGTCTGTGTGTGTGTGTAGAGCGATTCATACTAAATTACTGGGCCGATCTTTATGAAATTTGACATGAGAGTTCCTGGGTATGATATCCCCGGAAGTTTTTTTCATTTTTTCGATAAATACCTTTGATGACGTCACATCCGGCTTTTTGTAAAAGTTGAGGCGGCACTGTCACACCCTCATTTTTCAATCAAATTGATTTAAATTTTGGCAAAGCAATCTTCGACGAAGCCCGGGCTTTGGTATTTGCATTTCAGCTTGGTGGCTTAAAAACTAATGAGTGAGTTTGGTCATTAAAAATCGGAAACTTGTAATTAAAATTATTTTTTTATTAAACGATCCAAAAACAATTTCATCTTATTCTTCGTCATTTTCTGATTCCAAAAACATATACATATATGTTATATTTGGATTAAAAACAATCTCTGAAAATTAAAAATATAAAAATTATGATCAAAATTAAATTTCCGAAATCGATTTAAAAACTATTTCATCTTATTCCTTGTCGGTTCCTGATTCCAAAAACATATAGATATGATATGTTTGGATTAAAAACACGCTCAGAAAGTTAAAACGAAGAGAGGTACAGTAAAGCGTGCTATGAAGCACAGCGCAACCGCTGCCGCGCCAAACAGGCTCGTCACTTTCACTGCCTTTTGCACTAGCGGCGGACTACGTTCAGTTTCATTCTGTGAGTTCCACAGCTTGACTAAATGTAGTAATTTCGCCTTACGCGACTTGTTTCACTTTTTGCAGCGTTCACTCTAAGGGCTCCTAATATGGACCGGCTCCTAATATGGACCACCTCTTGATCTGACAAACTAACGGCGCTAGAGCGCTAAAAACATTTCATTCGCTGTATTCACCCTCTCTGGATAATTTGCACATGTCAAAACAGTTGCAGAAACACAAACCTCAAAACCGTTAGACTTTTACTCTTTTTTTCACTTTTGACAGCGTTCACTCTAAATTTCACGCCTAAAACGGACTCGTTTCTGTCCACAGCCAAAGCTTTTATCACACAAAAATTGCTATATATATGACAGTTAAGACCGTATTGTTACATTTTAGCAGTGTTGACCCCGAGTTTCTACTGCAAACCAAAAATAATAGTAAAATCTGAAAGTATACATGTATGAGTCCCCTAATATGGACCACCGTTCAACAAATCGAAGAAACTCAAGTAAATATAAAAGCTAAAGGCTATTCAAGTTCATTAATTTTTTAAAGAAGCTTGCTGAAAATAACCTATTACTAGCCCTCGAGATTTCAAAAATATATATCAAATAGTCTTCTTTTCGTGGTAGTTGATAATTTCACATATTTTCACTCTGTTTTTGAGAAGCTTCTTTACTTTCCAGCCGTGCTTCAAATATGGGAAGGGCTCCTAATATGGACCACTTTTTGTTTCATGGTGATAACTAGCTTGTTTTCTTGCGAAGAAGTTTCATTTTGTGTTTGGTAGTCCTTCTCTCTTAGGTTAATCGTTAGGCCAAATTAGCGTGAAATAGCTTTGATAGACATTCAGCAAAAATTAAATACAGAAAAAATCACAAATGGTCCATATTAGGCGCCCAGGCTCCTAATATGGACCAGTGAAGCGGCCTTCACGAATCACTGTCAAAAGCCCCCTATACTTCAAAATAACATGATACAACTTAGTGTGCAAGTCAGACTAATTCAAATATGCTTTAGATTTATCTGTTTCGGGTTGATGAGACCATTATTTGAAGCACACCAGGAAACTAAAGAAGCATATCAAAAACAGAGTAAAAATAAGTGAAATTATCAACTTCCACAAAAATCTCGAGGGCTAGTTATAGATTATTTTCAGCAAGCTTCCTAATGAATTAATGAAAATAGCCTTTAGCTTTTATTTTCTTCGATTTGTTGAAGGTGGTCCATATTAGGGGACTCACACATACTTTGAGATTTTGCTTTTTTTATATTTAGTCAAGTTTTGACTAAATATTTTAACATCGAGGGGGAATCGAAACGAGGGTCGTGGTGTATGTGCGTGCGTGTGTGTGTGCGTGTGTGTGTGTGTGTGTCTGTGTGTGTGTGTAGAGCGATTCAGACTAAACTACTGGACCGATCTTTATGAAATTTGACATGAGAGTTCCTGGGTATGAAATCCCCGAACGTTTTTTTCATTTTTTTGATAAATGTCTTTGATGACGTCATATCCGGCTTTTCGTGAAAGTTGAGGCGGCACTGTCACGCCCTCATTTTTCAACCAAATTGGTTGAAATTTTGGTCAAGTAATCTTCGACAAAGCCCGGACTTCGGTATTGCATTTCAGCTTGGTGGCTTAAAAATTAATTAATGACTTTGGTCATTAAAAATCTGAAAATTGTAAAAAAAAATAAAAATTTATAAAACGATCCAAATTTACGTTTATCTTATTCTCCATCATTTGCTGATTCCAAAAACATATAAATATGTTATATTCGGATTAAAAACAAGCTCTGAAAATTAAATATATAAAAATTATTATCAAAATTAAACTGTCCAAATCAATTTAAAAACACTTTCATCTTATTCCTTGTCGGTTCCTGATTCCAAAAACATATAGATATGATATGTTTGGATTAAAAACACGCTCAGAAAGTTAAAACAAAGAGAGGTACAGAAAAGCGTGCTATCCTTCTTAGCGCAACTACTACCCCGCTCTTCTTGTCAATTTCACTGCCTTTGCCATGAGCGCTGGACTGACGATGCTACGAGTATACGGTCTTGCTGAAAAATGGCATTGCGTTCAGTTTCATTCTGTGAGTTCGACAGCTACTTGACTAAATATTGTATTTTCGCCTTACGCGACTTGTTTTTGTTTGCAGTAGAAACTCGGGGTCAAAACTGCCAAAATGTAACAAATACGGTCTTAACTGTCATATATATAGCAATTTTTGTGTGATAAAAGCTTTGGCTGTGAACAGAAACTAGTCCGTTTTAGGCGTCAAATTTAGAGTGAACGCTGCCAAAAGTGAACAAGTCGCGTAAGGCGAAAATACAATATTTAGTCAAGTAGCTGTCGAACTCACAGAATGAAACTGAACGCAATGCAACGCAGCAAGACCGTATACTCTTAGCATCGTCAGTCCACCGCTCACGGCATAGGCAGTGAAATTGACAAGAAGAGCGGGGTAGTAGTTGCGCTGGGAAGGATAGCACGCTTTTCTGTACCTCTCTTCGTTTTAACTTTCTGAGCGTGTTTTTAATCCAAACATATCATATCTATATGTTTTTGGAATCAGGAACCGACAAGGAATAAGGTGAAAGTGTTTTTAAATTGATTTGGAAAATTTAATTTTGATAATAATTTTTATATATTTAATTTTCAGAGCTTGTTGTTAATCCAAATATAACATATTTATATGTTATTGGAATCAGCAAATGATGGAGAATAAGATGAACGTAAACTTGGATCGTTTTATAAAAAATTTTTTTATTTACAATTTTCAGATTTTTAATGACCAAAGTCATTAATTAATTTTTAAGCCACCACGCTGAAATGCAATACCGAAGTCCGGGCTTCGTCGAACATTACTTGACCAAAATTTCAACCAATTTGGTTGAAAAATGAGGGCGTGACAGTGCCGCCTCAACTTTCACGAAAAGCCGGATATGACGTCATCAAAGACATTTATCAAAAAAATGAAAAAAACGTCTGAGGATGTCTTACCCAGGAACTCTCATGTCAAATTTCATAAAGATCGGTCCAGTAGTTTGGTCTGAATCGCTCTACACGCACGCGCACGCACACACACACACATACACCACGACCCTCGTCTCGATGTTAAAACATTTAGTCATAACTTGACTAAATGTAAAACAAGTCGCGTAAGGCGAAAATACAACATTTAGTCAAGTAGCTGTCGAACTCACAGAATGAAACTGAACGCAATGCCATTTTTCAGCAAGACCGTATACTCGTAGCATCGTCAGTCCACCGCTCAATGCAAAGGCAGTGAAATTGACAAGAAGAGCGGGGTAGTAGTTGCGCTAAGAAGGATAGCACGCTTTTCTGTACCTCTCTTTGTTTTAACTTTCTGAGCGTGTTTTTAATCCAAACATATCATATCTATATGTTTTTGGAATCAGGAACCGACAAGAAATAAGATGAAAGTGTTTTTAAATTGATTTGGACAATTTAATTTTGATAATAATTTTTATATATTTAATTTTCAGAGCTTGTTTTTAATCCAAATACAACATATTTATATGTTTTTGGAATCAGAAAATGATGGAGAATAATATGAACGTAAATTTGGATCGTTTTAAAAAAATTTTTTTTTTTACAATTTTCCGATTTTTAATGACCAAAGTCATTAATTAATTTTTAAGCCACCACGCTGAAATGCAATACCGAAGTCCGGGCTTCGTCGAACATTACTTGACCAAAATTTCAACCAATTTGGTTGAAAAATGAGGGCGTGACAGTGCCGCCTCAACTTTCACGAAAAGCCGGATATGACGTCATCAAAGACATTTATGAAAAAAATGAAAAAAACATATGGGGATATCTTACCCAGGAACTCTCATGTCAAATTTCATAAAGATCGGTCCAGTAGTTTGGTCTGAATCGCTCTACACGCGTACGCACACACACACACACACATACACCACGACCCTCGTCTCGATGTTAAAACATTTAGTCATAACTTGACTAAATGTAAAACAAGTCGCGTAAGGCGAAAATACAACATTTAGTCAAGTAGCTGTCGAACTCACAGAATGAAACTGAACGCAATGCCATTTTTCAGCAAGACCGTATACTCGTAGCATCGTCAGTCCACCGCTCATGGCAAAGGCAGTGAAATTGACAAGAAGAGCGGGGTAGTAGTTGCGCTAAGAAGGATAGCACGCTTTTCTGTTCCTCTCTTTGTTTTAACTTTCTGAGCGTGTTTTTAATCCAAACATATCATATCTATATGTTTTTGGAATCAGGAACCGACAAGAAATAAGATGAAAGTGTTTTTAAATTGATTTGGACAATTTAATTTTGATAATAATTTTTATATATTTAATTTTCAGAGCTTGTTTTTAATCCAAATACAACATATTTATATGTTTTTGGAATCAGAAAATGATGGAGAATAAGATGAACGTAAATTTGGATCGTTTTATAAATTTTTATTTTTTTTTACAATTTTCCGATTTTTAATGACCAAAGTCATTAATTAATTTTTAAGCCACCAAGCTGAAATGCAATACCGAAGTCCGGGCTTCGTCGAAGATTACTTGACCAAAATTTCAACCAATTTGGTTGAAAAATGAGAGCGTGACAGTGCCGCCTCAACTTTCACGAAAAGCCGGATATGACGTCATCAAAGACATTTATCAAAAAAATGAAAAAAACGTTCGGGGATATCAATCCCAGGAACTCTCATGTAAAATTTCATAAAGATCGGTCCAGTAGTTTGGTCTGAATCGCTCTACACACACACACAGACAGACAGACACACACACACACACACACACACACACACACACACACATACACCACGACCCTCGTCTCGATTCCCCCCTCTACGTTAAAATATTTAGTCAAAACTTGACTAAATATAAAAAGAGTAAAAGCCTAACGGTTTTGAGGTTTGTGTTTCTGCAACTGTTTTGACATGTGCACATTATCCAGAGAGGGTGAATACAGCGAATGAAATTGTTTTTAGCGCTCTAGCGCCGTTAGTTTGTCAGATCAAGAGGTGGTCCATATTAGGAGCCGGTCCATATTAGGAGCCCTTCCCCTAATGCTCTCATCAACCCAAAACAGATAATTCTAAAGCATATTTGAATTAGTCTGACTTGCACACTAAGTCGTATCATGTTATTTTGAAGTATAGGGGGCTTTTTACAGTGATTCGTGAAAGCCTCTCCACTGGTCCATATTAGGCGCCCAGGCTCCTAATTAATATGGACCATTTGTGATTTTTTCTGTATTTAATTTTTGCTGAAAATCTATCAAAGCTATTTTACTCTAATTAGGCCTGACAGTTAACCTAAGAGAGAAGGACTACCAAACACAAAATGAAACTTCTTCGCAAGAAAACAAGCTAGTTATCAGCATGAAACAACAAGTCGCGTAAGGCGAAAATACAATATTTAGTCAAGTAGCTGTCGAACTCACAGAATGAAACTGAACGCAATGCCATTTTTCAGCAAGACCGTATACTCGTAGCATCGTCAGTCCAGCGCTCATGGCAAAGGCAGTGAAATTGACAAGAAGAGCGGGGTAGTAGTTGCGCTAAGAAGGATAGCACGCTTTTCTGTACCTCTCTTTGTTTTAACTTTCTGAGCGTGTTTTTAATCCAAACATATCATATCTATATGTTTTTGGAATCAGGAACCGACAAGGAATAAGATGAAAGTGTTTTTAAATTGATTTGGACAATTTAATTTTGATAATAATTTTTATATATTTAATTTTCAGAGCTTGTTTTTAATCCGAATATAACATATTTATATGTTTTTGGAATCAGCAAATGATGGAGAATAAGATAAACGTAAATTTGGATCGTTTTATAAATTTTTATTTTTTTTTACAATTTTCAGATTTTTAATGACCAAAGTCATTAATTAATTTTTAAGCCACCAAGCTGAAATGCAATACCGAAGTCCGGGCTTCGTCGAAGATTACTTGACCAAAATTTCAACCAATTTGGTTGAAAAATGAGGGCGTGACAGTGCCGCCTCAACTTTCACGAAAAGCCGGATATGACGTCATCAAAGACATTTATCAAAAAAATGAAAAAAACGTTCGGGGATTTCATACCCAGGAACTCTCATGTCAAATTTCATAAAGATCGGTCCAGTAGTTTAGTCTGAATCGCTCTACACACACACACACACACACACACACACACACACACACACACACAGACACACGCACATACACCACGACCCTCGTTTCGATTCCCCCTCGATGTTAAAATATTTAGTCAAAACTTGACTAAATATAAAAAGCGGTCCATATTAGGGGCCCTTCCCCTACCTGTGCGTCCCAAGGACAGATTGTAAGAAAAGCTGTAGCCTTAAATCTTACTCCTTGTTAAATAAAGTTCAATTCAATTCCCTCCCTCCCTCCCTCTCTCTTTCTCTCCCTCCCTCTCTCCCTCCCTCACACCCTCCCCTCCCCTCCCGCCTGGCTGCTTCATGTGGAGAGTGCCATTTTTTTGGTGAATAAATTATTACGCAAGAGACATTGGAGCGAGTTACAAAATTGATTCAGCAACACTAAACAAGAAAAGCAAATGCTTTATTACAGTTTACACGACACCCCGTCGTCATGTCCCATTAAAGTGGACAACCCTCCCCCCCCCCCCCCCCCCCCCCCCATAGTAGAAAGACAAAAACACAATCATAATTTTTGTTTTGTTTTGACCCAGTGGCAGTTCCATCCAAGTTGACACGACTTGGGCTGGCCAAGACAAAACATGTGTACTCAGACACTTGAGTGACATCATTTCCGACACAATGACATCATAGAATGATCTTCAATGATGTCATCACCACTTGTCTAGACTAAATTAGGGACATCCAGATTCAACTTTCGTCAGACGAACATTCGTCGGTGGTGGGGATTTCCTCTCTATTTTTAACTTTGTGCCTCAATGCGCATGCGCTTGGTTTTTCGCGCCCACCACTGCTTGCCGAAGACCGGGATCTGCGTGGTGAAAAAGGCGTGTTTGACGAACCTCAATCAGCAATCTTCGTGAGTACTTTTAGTCCTTTTCATAATGTTAAAAATATGTTTTATGTGCGCAGTGTTAAAGTTTAATATCTTTACGACGCTTCTGTGGACTGTGCATCCGTGAACTGTTCATTTTGGAGGCCTTGTGCATGAACACGGATACCCACACAAAACTCAGAACTTGAGTCGACGGGCGACATATCCTGCCAATTATCTCCCTTGATCTCTCTTGCACAAGACACTTGTTTCCACTAGGCCTATTTGTTTTAGAGTTGGGAGATTTTACAGGAATGAATCTAAAAATCGATTTTTTTTCCAGTGTTGCTTGTGTACCCAGCATATTCAGATGTCTGGAATATTCCGATAAAAAAGACTCGTCATATATAACACTACTCGTCATCACTGTTTCGAAAAACAGACAAACGCGCACGAAGAACTTCGCGTAGATCTGGACCGAAATTGGAAAGTGGTGACCGTGACATGATGTGACATCACCACTTCAACAAACTCGCGAAGATCCGAACTCACGAACTTTTGACGAAGGCAAATCTGGATGTCTCTATTACCCGAACAGACACTCGTCACGAGCGGGTCGGGATCAAAGTGGGCGGGGCCCATGCGCTCTCAAGACTACATGAAACAACCAGTACAGTGTAGTTGAAAGTACTGGACTGTAGCCTACTAGTTCTAACCGAACACGACCCCACTGTGACCCCAAACTTGGACGATGGTCGACCAAACTGGGGTCATGTCGGGAGATTATCAGAAGTATGCAAAGTTTAAAAGCTCTAACGTCAAAAACATTCGAGATAATCTCAACGTTAATTTTTTTATTTTTAACGCACAGCCGGCGGGCCGGCCGGACGGCTTAACTTGACTGCTCATTCCTAAGTCTCTGATTATTATTTTGAACCAGAACAGACTGAAAATCACAACATCGACCCCACGTATTGACTTTTTCAAATCAAGCCTTCTTTATTCAAGTGCGGTCCTGTGAAACTCACTGCCAATTTTTCTTAAACATAAAATAAACACACAGCTTCAAAGAACATTACATGTCACACATAATGCATAATAACAAGTGATGAATGTGTTAATCAATTCATCAATTACAGACAATTTAATCAAAATGCTGTGAAGTATTTTTCAACTTTTCATGGGTGAAACCTAGGAAAATCAAATTGACTTAAATTTTTTTCAGGCAGGGGTCCATGGGCCGCCTAGGCCCTGGCGGGGTACGGGGCAGGGCCCCCGTTAGGGGGTCCAGGGGGGCAACGCCCCCCCGACCGAAAACGAATTTTTGCATTATTCATCGTGATTTTGTGGCCTTTCCTGGCAAAAATAGACACTATCATGCAGGTTAAAAAAAATGCCTTCAGATTCTAATGATATGGTAAACAAAATCAAAACAATTCACAGAAGTAATTATTTTTTTGTGTATCCTTTCACACTTGCATCTTCCAACACAACGACACAATTGATAACAATTAACATTGACAACAGCCATACTACATGAAATAGAAAGTGAACAACTGAACAACTGAAATAAAAGTTCGAAATATTTAATTTAATATAAGAAGCAAACATTGCCAGACAGGCATTGAAATAAATGATGAAACAGAATGTCACACATGCAAACAGCATGATGTAGCACTGCACAAAGTAGCAACTAAGCAGTAGCATCTCTTATACAGTGGAACCCCTCTCTAAGACCCCCCTCTCTAAGGACTACCCCGCCACAACGACCCTTTTTTTTTAACCGATGTATTTCCTTATATAGTTGTCACCAGTGTAGCGACCACCCCGCTCTAACGTCTAAGGACAGACCTAACAGCTTGTGCAACAACTTTGTCAGACAAAGCCAAGACTCTCAGTCAGACAAACCGGTTATAACCAGTTATAACCGTCTCGCGTAAGCAAAGGCACTAAACCGCTGAGAGGTGTGATGGTTGGGTGGGCTGAGTAAACATCACAAACCAATCATCGAGATCAAAGGCAGGTCCATTGTGATAGCTGGGTGGCCTTGTTTATAGGCACTGACCTTCTTCCCAGGGGTCATTGACCCAGTTTTAGCAACGAGAGGTGGTTCCCCTTTCATATCTCAGAGAGGAAACACTTCCTGCACACTGACCGAGTTTAACCTATGGGAGTTTAACCTATGGCACGGTCTCTTTGATGTCTTGAGAGGAAACTTGGCCAGGGTACTGAGATCTGAGGGTAGTACATGCACCAGAACTGGTGGACACCATCGACAATGTCAAACATGAAATCGAAGCAGTTTGCTTGAGGAAACGGTCGTCAGCAACTTAAACTTCTCTGTTTTCTTTTTTTTTAAGAAAATCTGAGGTGACTTTCTTTGTGGCCCCCTGACCCCGCCCCCTCCCTCCATAAGGACCGATTTTTGTCAACATTTTCAAGGTCGCTAGAGAGGGGTTCCACTGTAGTGCAAAGTTCTCAAGGAAAAGCACTTGAGTTTCAAGCACCAAACTTATCACACACAGTTTTAGTTTCATGAACTCCAACCAGTCCCATCGCCATTTGTTGGCTAGACCAGCATCAATAAGATCTGTCCGTGCGTTTTCCGTCAAAACCGGCATCTTTGTCGCAGAAATCGTGTCACCACTTCGTAATGCCTGCCAAAACGCGAGAGAACTTTTTTTTTTTATCGTGATGCAGAGCGAATCCGAAAGCAAAGAAACCTCACCTACGGGGTTTACCGCGAGCACGGGCAAAAGCGCTTCCGTTTCCGGGCAAACTGCAACCGGTTCACTATAGCAGTTCGAAAACGCGTTCCGCAAGTAGTTGCGGGGTTTTTCCCTCCATTTTTTTTTTCTTAAATTGCGGATTGACGGAATTTCCGTCAGACTTATTTTCAGATTGACGGATTTCAGTCAATTGACGGGCTAGTTTCACCCATGTCTTTTTATCTTATTATACAGTTATAATATGTACAGTTTGCATTGATAGTTCTTTGATTATATTTGTTTATGTTCTAGTTGACCCTGTCTTAGGGCGAGGGCTAGATGTAAAAAAAATAAAAAAGCATATATTCTTGCGTATCTATTTTCCTCGATAACAAAGATGATTACTCAGGGAAGTCAACAAATATCTTTCTGCAAAGAAAGTAAGTCAGGCAGTAGTTGTCTGGTATGTGTTGAAGTAGAAGAATGTTCTTATCCTAGGCAAAAGCCTGGACAGATCCATCGTGATTTACATGAAGGTCTACACGGGAACGAAGATACCTTTAACATATACAGGAACACCGAGATCAAAGTCGTGCGTAAGCCTGCCTCTTAATCCTAGGCTGCCCAAAGCCGATCGACAAACTGTTTACCTAGGCTATAATTGTATTATAAATTAGAAACGATTTCCGTGACAGGCAAATTTGGGTAGTGCAGGCATGGAACAAGTGAACTGATCTGCATGGAAATCCTAGTTTGTAATTCCAAAAGCGGTACACGGGTATGGTGAAATTGGCACTGACATAATCCGGGGTAGGTCCAGACCTGTTCCGGGTCTCTGACGGGAAAACTCTCAGTCTCAGGAGAAAAATAACATCAGTACATTGATGGTTTGAAATTTTCTTCTCCGTATTTTTTTTCCTTTGATGTGTGTGTGGTTTTTAACAATGAAAAATCATAATATATAGAACAATCTCGGTCAACGCGAACTCTTTCATATTTCTAATTATTCAGTGGTAGTGTGGAAGGACATGCTCGCTAAAATTGCACGCGCATGCCCCCTCTGTGATCAAACCTGATGACCATATATATATATATATATACTAGAGGAATACCCGGCTTCGCCGGGGTGAATCGCGAGACAGAGACAGACAGCGTGGCGGTTCACCACAATCACCTTTGAAGGCGAAGTCCTGTCAAACGGGTTTGAGAATTTTAGAGCTTATTTCTTAGCCCTATATTATCTGTTGTGGCTTCTCAAATGCCAGAACATACAGACAGACAAAAAGCGCTAGACCCCATCACAAACAGAACTCTACATTCCACAGGTTTTTGCCCACACACACACACAAACACACACACACACAGAGAAGCCGTATATATATATATATCTATGATTCGACCTTTTCACTTTGACAGTAAGAACAACTTACGGGTGCAAGGGAAGCGTTCTGGACAGCGCAGTGACATTCTAAAAATAGTAACTTACAAACGGGAATATGGATTGAAGCCACACGAAGGCGCAAAACACTGGAGAAGATAAGGAAGAGTTACTGGGAATGGTGAATTCGCCGGGGTGAATCGCGAGACAGAGACAGACAGCGTGGCGGTTCACCACAATCACCTTTGAAGGCGAAGTCCTGTCAAACGGGTTTGAGATTTTTAGAGCTTATTTCTTAGCCCTATATTATCTGTTGTGGCTTCTCAAATGCCAGAACATACAGACAGACAAAAGCCGCTAGACCACATCACAAACAGAACTCTACAATACACAGGTTTTTGCCCACACACACACACAAACACACACACACACAGAGAAGCCGTATATATATATATGTATATCTATATCTATAAATGTATAGAGATAGGTGAGAGTGTATTTTTCTGCCCACACACACACACAAACACACACACACACAGAGAAGCCGTATATATATATGTATATCTATATCTATAAATGTATAGAGATAGGTGAGA
>NC_090256.1:33291423-33323923 GCF_037325665.1 Littorina saxatilis
TTATCAGCATGAAACAAAAAGCGGTCCATAATAGGAGCCCTTCCCCTACCTGTGCGTCCCAAGGACAGATTGTAAGAAAAGCTGTAGCCTTAAATCTTACTCCTTGTTAAATAAAGTTCAATTCAATTCCCTCCCTCCCTCCCTCTCTCTTTCTCTCCCTCCCTCTCTCCCTCCCTCACACCCTCCCCTCCCCTCCCGCCTGGCTGCTTCATGTGGAGAGTGCCATTTTTTTGGTGAATAAATTTCGCAAGAGACATTGGAGCGAGTTACAAAATTGATTCAGCAACACTAAACAAGACAAGAGGCGAAGCCTTCAAGGCTCACGTAAGAAATAGACAAACAGTAACACAAACTCAATCACTCCGTCACACATACACACCCACACACACAGTAAGCTTAGGTGACACTGTGCAAGAAAGAGAGACACTAGATCTAGATCTGTCTGTCTGCATGTAGCCTACTTACACTAGGACACGACTGCCAAATAGTCTCGGCCCGCTCAAAATAACAATGACCGAGACCACACACACCACGCGAGAGAGAAATAAAAGACTACAGGGAGGCATGCCGTCATGATGCATTAATTGACGTCAAACACTTTTGACCGTGACGTAATCTTATGCGAGCTTTATCCATGGTCTTGGATAACCACTCACACATAGACTCGGAAATGTTAAAGTTTCTACCACAGACATACACACACACACACACACACACACACACACACACACACACACACGCACGCACAAACGCACAGACAGACAAAGTTACGATCGCATAGGCTACACTTCGTGAGCCAAAAAGCAAATGCTTTATTATAGTTTATACGACACCCCGTCGTCATGTCCCATTAAAGTGGACAACCCCCCCCCCTCCCCCCTCCCCCCCTCCCCCCCTCCCCCCCCCCCCCCCCCCTCCCCCCCCTAGTAGAAAGACAAAAACACAATCATAATTTTTGTTTTGTTTTGACCCAGTGGCAGTTCCATCCAAGTTGACACGACTTGGGCTGGCCAAGACAAAACAATGTGTACTAAGACACTTGAGTGACATCATTTCCGACACAATGACATCATAGAATGATGTCATCACCACTTGTCTAGACTAAATTACCCGAACAGATACTCGTCACGAGCGGGTCGGGATCAAAGTGGGCGGGGCCTGTGCGCTCTCAAGACTACATGAAACTAGTACAGTGTAGTTGAAAGTACTACTGTAGCCTACTAGTTCCAACCGAACACGACCCCACTGTGACCCCAAACTTGGACGATGGTCGACCAAACTGGGGTCATGTCGGGAGATTATCAGAAGTGTGCAAAGTTTAAAAGCTCTAGCTTTAAAAACATTCGATATAACCTCAACGTTTAATTTTTTTTTTTTGACACGACTGCTCATTCCTAAGACTCTGATTATTATTTTGAACCAGAACAGTATGAAAATCATAACACCGACGCCACGTATAATTGACCTTTTCATATCAAGCCTTCTTTATTCAGGTGCGGTCCTGTGGAACTCACTGCCAATTTTTCTTAAACATAAAACAAACACTCACAGCTTCAAAGAACATTACATGCACACATTATGCAAAATAACAAGTGATGAATGTGTTCATCAATTCATTCAAACTTACTGACAATTTAATCAAAATGCTGTGAAGTATTTTTCATCTTTTTATCTTATTGTACAGTTATAATAAGGCAAAAAAAAAAATTGTCTGTTTCTGGTCACCCGACCGACCCTAAATTTCGGCGCCGACCCTAAACTTTTTTTTTCCAAACTCAAATTTTTTTAATTTTTTTTGGTGGTAAAGGACAGGGTGAGAAAATGAACAACAAAAACGTGTGAAAACGAAAGTCCGCTGACGATTTGTAAATGTGTTGAGTGTCTTGTCTCTATGTATAGTGAATCCAGTCTCTTTGTGCGATTTTTAAAGTTAGTTTTATTGGTCTACATTTGGGGGTAAAAAAAAAATAAAAAAATAAAAAAAATCCCCGACCTACCGACCCTATTTTTTTTTAGCCATGTTACCAGAAAGAGACAGTTTTTTTTCTGGCCTAATGTAAAGTTTGCTCTAATACTAATAGTTCTTTGATTATATTTTTTCTGTTCTAGTTGACCCTGTCTTAGGGCGAGGGCTGGATGAAAAAAAACAAGTCGCGTAAGGCGAAAATACAATATTTAGTCAAGTAGCTGTCGAACTCACAGAATGAAACTGAACGCAATGCCATTTTACTCGTAGCATCGTCAGGCCACCGCTCATGGCAAAGGCAGTGAAATTGACAAGAAGAGCGGGGTAGTAGTTGCGCTAAGAAGGATAGCACGCTTTTCTGTACCTCTCTTTGTTTTAACTTTCTGAGCGTGTTTTTAATCCAAACATATCATATCTATATGTTTTTGGAATCAGGAACCGACAAGGAATAAGATGAAAGTGTTTTTAAATTGATTTGGACAATTTAATTTTGATAATAATTTTTATATATATTTAATTTTCAGAGCTTGTTTTTAATCCGAATATAACATATTTATATGTTTTTAGAATCAGCAAATGATGGAGTATCTATACACATCTGATCGAAAATCAGAAATTATCCATTGCAGACTGAGATTGAGGATCAGCAATCTAAATAGTGATCTATTTGACAGACATTTAATTCCCGACCCGTCATGCACTTGTGGTTATCCTGTTGAAAATGCGGAGCACTATATTTTTCATTGCCCCTTATCTCTTCAAATACGTGAAGTCACCTTGTCAACACTGCCCAACTATGATTTGCTAACCGCTGATGATTTTCTGTATGGCAATAGAGACAAGTCAGACAGCGAAAATGCATTGATATTTGACCAGTTATTCAGGTTTATCTTATTAAGCAAACGTTTTGAATAATGAATGCATTTATCTCATCCACCATGTGCAGTACTGTTTACATTTCTTTGTTCTGGTAGTATTCTATTTTCAACCATGTGGAAGTCATTGTATGCGTGTGTGTGCGAGTGAGTGTGCGAGCGCGTGTGAGTACTGTTGTTAGTTTAGCATTGGTTTTTTTGTTTGTTGTTTTTTGTTGGTTTTGTTTTCACTTTTATTGTTACATGTTTGTCTACCATAATTTACCATTATTATTTTGACATTATATCAAATTTGTTATATTAAAATCGTCCGCCAAATTTCATTTGCTTTTAAGAGTACGCTCATAAGCTTAGCTTGTTGTGCTCCATGTTCCTTATTTCATGTATGCGGCAATATTACCAATGGAATTTACTGAATAAACTTGTTTAAACCAAATGATGGAGAATAGGATAAACGTAAATTTGGATCGTTTTATAAATTTTTATTTTTTTTTACAATTTTCAGATTTTTAATGACCAAAGTCATTAATTAATTTTTAAGCTACCAAGCTGAAATGCAATACCGAAGTCCGGGCTTCGTCGAAGATTACTTGACCAAAATTTCAACCAATTTGGTTGAAAAATGAGGGCGTGACAGTGCCGCCTCAACTTTCACGAAAAGCCGGATATGACGTCATCAAAGACATTTATCAAAAAAATGAAAAAAACGTATGGGGATTTCATACCCAGGAACTCTCATGTCAAATTTCATAAAGATCGGTCCAGTAGTTTAGTCTGAATCGCTCTACATACACACACACACAGACACACAGACACACACACGCACACACGCACACACGCACATACACCACGACCCTCGTTTCGATTCCCCCTCGATGTTAAAATATTTAGTCAAAACTTGACTAAATATAAAAATGAAATAGGACCTTTTTTTCCTCGCAACAAAACGTGCACTAACAGCATGGTTTTGTCTGCTTGGAGAGACACATCGTAGCAAATCAAACTACTGTAAATTAAAAAGTACTGACATTTTCCCGATCAAATGAAAGCATAATCGGACAATGACCTCTTTGTGACAAAAACAATAGGACATATGTCTTCTTGCATCAAAAATGTATTGGACATTTGGAAAATATACTCACGGAATAAAATAACTTAACATGTTTTAAAATTTAATATCTCAAAATCGGAAAAAGTTGCAGGAGAGCGGGGTGGTACGATCATAGAACCATCAATTCCTGAGAAGAGGAAAAAAACCGGAATGTTCTCGGTTGCTTAGTTTTTTCACAATTGGTTCTCAAAGACGCATGGTGTCATTTTGGAGTTTACTAGAATGACGCCTAAGCTTGCCGACGCTGCCGACAGCCAGTGCACGCTGTGTGTGCTGTAAACAGGTAGGCCTGCACTCTTTGACTCTCGGGGCACGTCTACCTGTACTTGAAACCTGCAAAAGATCTGCTGCTGATCCACGAATATTGCATGAACGTACTGCCTTTGGTTTGTCCGTTTGTTTGTGAGTGAGAACAACTCACTAAAATGTTTCTTTCTCTTTGCCCAAAACTGTCCACTCTGTCTTTCTCTTTCACCATGCCACGAACGTGTGTGAACGATAGACTCGTCGCAATAGGGATGTTGAGAGGAGGGATGACTTATACTGATGTTGCTAGGAGATTCGGAGTGACCAGGCAATCAGTTGCCTTGTGGCGAAGAAGGTACCAACAAAACAACGGTAACGTTCGAGACCTGCCTCGCCAAGGACGGCCCCGTGTCACCAATCCTCAGCAAGACCGCTTCTTTAGGGTGCAGCATCTGCGTAATCGATTCCACCCGGCTACTGTGAAATGAAATTTGTTTTGTTAATAAACGTATTGAGGCTAACCTTCACTGCTCCTGTGTAATTTAATTGCGGCTGCGATCGATCAACCAGTGCACGCACAGCGCTGTCAAACACACAGTGCTAAGTTTGTAAACTCCAAAATGACACCATGCGTCTTTGAGCTCAAATTGCAAAAAAGCGGAACAAGCCAGACTATTCCGGTTTTTTGCCAATAATGAGCAATTGAACAAGCTTTAAGTTGGTACAAAAATCACTCCGGTAACTTTTTCCGATTTTGAGATATCAAATTTTAAACAATGTTAAGTTATTTTATTCCGTGAGTATATATCCGTGTATGTCCGATGTCCGACGTGGATGTGAGCCCCTGGTGTGTGTGTGTCCGCGATGCACGCCCAAGGTTCTCGATGGATCTGCTTCAAATTTGGTGGACATATTCAGGTAGACCCCGGACACAACCTGGTCGATGAGAATTTTCAACACGTGCTCTCAGCGCGCAGCGCTGAACCGATTTTGGTTTTTCTGTTCATCTTCCCAGATCCATCCAGTAACTCTTCCTTATCTTCTCCAGTGTTTTGCGTTTATCTCCCTTCCTTCGTGTGGCGTCAATCCATATTCCCGTTACTATTTTTACAAGGTCACTGTCCACAACGCTTTCATCCCGGCGAAGCCGGATATTACCGTTACTATTTTTAGAAGGTCACTGTCCACAACGTATTCCTCTATTCGGCTCTACTTCTTCCCGGCGAAGCCGGTACCCGGCGAAGCGGGTAATCATCTAGTGCTATATAGAACTCAATGGTCATACATGTATATCATAGGGGATAGGGGGGATACAGCAACCTATTCAACTGGAACCTGACTTTCGTTTACGACCAGTAATCCGAGACGTGTTGACACCGACCGGGGGAGGTTGTTCACTGGGCGAGTGTAGTAAACAAATCCGGGTACATGGAAGATCGGGTAGCGCCTGTTCAAACGGGTGTAAAACGGGTGCAAGAGCTATCAGTGTCGTGCGCTAGGGGCAACTGTACCAACAGCACCGAAACACGGAGGGTGTTGTTGTTGAGACAAAACGAAAATATGTACAGTAGCATGCTTTTGTTAAATAAAACTTGATAGAGTCTTCTCTGTAATTTCTCTATCGTGATAATTCATAGTTTTTCTCTTTGAGCTGTCCGATTGTTTACCTATTTTCGGTGCTCGCACAAAAAGATAGCGTACGTTACACATCTTTCTTTCTTTACTTTATTTGGTGTTTAACGTCGTTTTCAACCACGAAGGTTCGCGACGGGAAAAGGGGGGGGGAGATGGGATAGAGCCACTTGTCAATTGTTTCTTGTTCACAAAAGCACTAATCAAAAATTTACGTTTTGACCCTATCAGACAAACTGACTGTTTCAGATCAAAGTAGCACATAGGCTAACATGTGCAGTAACTTGACACAGATCTGTGTGTCAACATGTCAGTGTTGGTAATGTTGAACATTTTTAGTGTCATTTTGTAATAAACTATAAAGGTTTATTTCTGACGAAGTCAGCTGAGAGAGACAGACAGACAGCGAGACAGAGAGAGAGAGAGAGAGAGAGAGAGAGAGAGAGAGAGAGAGAGAGAGAGAGAGAGAGAGAGAGAGAGAGAGAGAGAGAGAGAGAGAGAGAGAGAGATCGCCTGGTAATGGATCTGAGCACTCAGTACCTGTCAAACTGTATGCAATAAGACTACTGAGCTAACTGTAGTTCCCTTGTTCAGTTTCTCACCGAATCAATATCAGAGCCTGTCTGCCGGAGTGAATACTGCAATATTAATACGGCGGTGCAAACCTACCCTTACCGCAGGTCGACCGCATGGCATTGTCCTTGTTCGGAAAACAGGCTAGATTCACATGTAAACTTATGAAAAGTCGACATGCAGATCGAATCAGTCACACTCACAGAAGAGAGAGAGAGAGACTGGGTCAGTATAGAGAAGAGCATCGGTTGTAAATTGATGAATGAAATGCGCAAAATCACGATACGAAAATGGATGCAAATCGCTGGCACTAACGCAACACTACGTCTAAAAACTCAAAATCAACTTACCGCACATTTTGGCACAGCCAGTACTCAAATCCACTGAAAAAACTGCGAGCCGTCTGACACTGAATCGCGTCAAGCGCGGTATGCTCTCAGCTGGTCGTCTGTGAGGCAAAAGCCTCGTTTTCGGTTTTAGAGAAGTCGGCGACTTCCTCTGGCTTCGCGCTGGCTCAGTGGCGAGTCTACAGAAACACGTGTTCGCTCTTCGGAATGGTACCGTGACGACTCTGTTATTGATATGCTGATGAATAGAGAGGGACATATGCGTATATTTTGAAAGAGCTGTTTAAAACTCTTATGTCCCGTGACTCACTTCTTGGCTTTGTAAGAAACGATGAAAGAAAAAATGATACAACCATGAATAAACTAATCAGTGCACCTGTGCCGTTGACACTGATTTGAGCCTACAGCCAGGCACAGACAGACACTGAGACACGAATACAAATTGTGGCGCTATAAAATAAAATAAGATAGACGGACAGAACGGACCAAACAGAAAGACAACTCATTTGGCCTGAGGAGATAAGTGTGTTTGTGTCATGAAGAAAGCTATCCGGCGATGAGTTCCCCGGTAAAACTTGAACAAAGGTGGGATAATATTCTTGAAATTATCACCGTTGTCCCAGTGCCTGTGGGTGAGAAAGTTTTTGTTTTGTTTCTTCAAAAAAGAAGCTCAGGTATAAACCGCTGTCTGACCCCGTCTTTCATCATAAGTACGAATCATGTAAACAACAGATTTATCACAAACTGAGGAAGAGTCAGAGAGACGGACGAGAGAGAGCGGATGAGATGATAATATTATGAGTTATTTCTAATATGCTGACTGTTAGCAATTGATAGCAGGCATGTCGAGAAAAAAGATATCAAGCATGAGCCTTTCAGGCGAATGCTGATATCGGGGCGGCGTTGGCCCTTCGGACCCAAGGAAATAAGTCAAATCTTTTCAGTTGGGGAGGGTAATACAATGAGCATTCTCATACTGTTTTGCATCCAGCCCTTTCCCATCATAGGGAAACAGATTTTTAGAACATGAATGAACCAAAACGAGGTGTAAACCGATAACCAAAAAATCGAGAGTAATAATTTGGTTTAAATCAATTTTTAAAGATAAATAAATCTGTAAAACTTAATCGGTATTAAGTCAATCGTTATATCCACAAAATAACAATTAAAAAAAACCCGTGGAAATATCATTGGAAGAATTGTTAAATGTTATAAACACGTGCTCAATAGTTTTCTGTGAATCGCTCTATCCACGCCCGCATGTACATACAAACACCCTCACTTCGTATCGATTCCCAAACTACCGAAGTATTAGCTGTCAAATATTGACATGCTGTAAAAATAAAAAGTAAAGTAAACTTGAAAAGACTGACAGAAAGAAAGAAAGATTCACACACAGACAAAGACACAGAAACACACACACACACACACACACACACACACACACACACACACACACACACACACACACACACACACACACACACACCAAAGGGGAAAACATTAAAAGAACCCTTTAGTTACTGTATATAACGTATATGGGATTGAAAATGATAACAACAAAACAATACTCTACAAGGCGTTGCACAAAAGCACATGTGTTTGCAGGCTGTTTTACTGAGATGGGGCATGAGTGAATTTCGTCAAATGAAATGAGTAGTGTTTACTAGTTGACCACGACGAAGATGATTGCTTCCCCGAAACTAAATATTTTACTCTAAATGTCCCAAAAACGTCAATTCATGTTACTTTAAACGACCGTGAAAAACACACTTTTCTGAGATTTTTGTTATTAAAGAAGTTCAAAAACAAAATTGAAAACAAATAAGTCCGGCCCATATTTTATCAGGGATATGATATCTCTTGTTACTATAGCAACTGTTTCCAGACCGATAGAACGTTGAAGTTTGCGGGCCAACTTCGGCCAAACGTTCGTCTGCGGTTCGCTTACGGCTTCTCTGTGTTTGTGTGTGTGTGTGTGTGTGTGTGTGTGTGTGTCTCTCTCTCTATGTGAGCAACACCTGGGGATTGTTCAGTTCTGTTTGTGATGTGGTCTGGCGGCTTTTGTGTATTTGTATGTACTGGCCTTCCTTTGAAAAGTCATAACAGTTCAAAAGGGCTTACAGATATGCTATAAATTGCTCAATCCTGTTTGAGTGGAGTTCGCCTCCAAAGGTGATTAACACGGTTACATTCGTCGACAACGATGGGACTCGATATGGTCAGGAATGGCATTATGGCCACTGAATCATTTTCGTGCTGTTCCCATTCCACGAATCTGGGAGGGACCTAAGCTTGGCGGGTCCATTGTTCGGACCCGGCGAAGCCGGCGTACGGCTCTAAGTACTTCTTCCCGGCGAAGCCGGCTACCCGGCGAAGCGGGTATTCATTCTATATATATATACTACCCCTATATATATATACATTCTATATAGATATATATCCCATGACCTCCCTTCTTTGTCTCTGTTACTTCAGTATGGGTATATATGTTGTATTTTTATAGCTCAATAAATACATCATGGACTCCAAAAAATATATGATAGTGCAGATTCCGATTTGGGCAAAGGACTACTTTCCTCCCGACCTTTGACCTCGCGCCGAACAATGTGACACATTTGTATGAAGTTCTAAAATCGTATTGCACGGCTCAGAAAACCATATCAGTTGCACGCAAAAATGAATCTCAGATCTGATCTGATGTATGAGATGCAATAAGCAAAAGTTTCTTTCATTATAAAAGCAATGCAGGTCGAAAAAAACGAACATTCAACTTACAAGATAACCAGATGCTAGCGAACCAAAACAAAAACACGAGTACCCTCCCCTTGCATCGTTAGCAGACGACTTTTGAGAATCTGTCGGTAGTGTGTTTTGGTGTGCGCCTTCAGCTAACAAACATCGGCTGTTTCACGTGTTTTGCGAGCAAGTCTACTCTTTTGCCTGGCTCTGCAGTAAGTCCACATATTTTTCCGTAATCCAGTCATATTCCTTCAAAATGCAATCAATCGGCGGTGACAGACGTGTCGGTCGCGTTTTACCCATACCAGTTTAAGTTCATCCATGCAAACACACTCGCAAAACAGTTTATCACGTAGATACATTTCAAATAGGGAGCAAATGGTTAAATCTAAACCTACATATTTGTTCCCTAAAATTTGCTTCTCTGTCAATAAGCCTAATTACACACGTTCGAGAAAAACAACGTGGAATCGATTCTGAATCGAGTAAGCCAAATGGGTCCCAAACCCGTTTTGCCCGTTCTGCCGACCTGAAACGCAAAACAAAAGAATTGTGCGCTTCAACTAAATTAATTTCTATTCGACTTCATAACTTTCTTGCAATTTATGAACCTTTACTTAAAGCTTTTAAATGGTCTGAAAGTAGTGTTACCGCGTACTTATCGATGCACTCATTCGTTTTATTTCAGTTTTCAGCGACGGTCACTTAGTTTAAGGTTGCAAAAGGGCTAAGTCTCGCTGGCAACAGTTTTACCCTGCACAGATCGCAACAGTGCCGCTAGTAGTCTACACTTTGTGTTTGATGGTAGAATGGGATATACAGATTACAACACTCGTGGTTTTTTATATGGCTTGTATTTCAGTCAAGACCCAGCGGGAATATCAATCGAGAGCCACTCGCCAGAGGCTCGTGTCTCCCGATGATATTCATCCGCTGGGTCTTGACTGAAATACAAGCCATATAAAAAAACCACTCGTGTTGTAACCTATACATATATATATATACTACCCCTCCCATCGTAAATATTCATTGCAACATTAATAGTCAGGAGCTTTGCCGGTGTTTCTGTGTCTGTCTTAAAAAAGATCAAATCACTTTCAACACTGTGCTCTTTTCTCTTTCAGCAAACATGGCTTACCAACTACCACCGCATTGTACTCTCTTACGAGTCATTCAAACTGGTCTTTTCAAATTTTCAACACGTGCTCTAAGCGCGGCGCAGTGAACCGCGGTGAATAGTCTGTTTCGCGATACGAATTACAAAACTAAACACTTTTTTTTCGGCTCTACTTCTTCACTTCTTTCACTTCCGCCACACAACGACCAGAGCTTTTCTGCACAGGTAGTCTAGTACATCTAAGTATTGCAATTCGTGTACAAAATCCCTCCCATCTTCAAAATATTGCCACTAATACTACCCCTCCCATCGTAAATATTCATTGCAACCATTAAGCTCTACAGTAGATGGTAGGTACGACAACTGTCTGTGTGTGTATCTGTGTGTGTGTCTGTCTGTTCGCGATGCACTGCCAAAGCCGTTCTCGACGGATCTGCATCAAATTTGGTGGGCATATTCAGGTGCCAGGTGGACCCCGGGCACAAACCGCCACGCTGCATACTCTGTCTCTCGATCCACCCGGCGAAGCCGGGTATTCATCTGGTAAATAATATGCAGTGCGTCGTCTGTGCCTCTGAGTAGGTATATTCTGCCCATTAGGGGACGGAACTGTTTGATGTCGTCACGTTTCGCTGCAAAACGTCAGCAGTTACCTACCTTTCTCAAAGGTGAAGTAGGGCAAGGCAGTAATTAAGCTTATCAAGAATCTATCAGTGACAGTGTTCGGCTTAGAAGGGAAATAACCACGCAAAGAGTGTTTTCAATAAATCTCAACTAGTCATAGGCTTTCCATTAAAAAGAATCAATATTATTTTTCTGGTATGTGGCCTTTTACTGCGGCTGATTTGATACATTTGTGTAGGATATTGCAGTGTTTAAATTAGCAATACATTTGGACACTGAAAACAGAAAAATAAACATGTGTAATCCGTTGACATTGTAACATCAATGTACGCTTTTGTCATTCGTAAAAGAAGGTTAACTCGATAGGTGAAACATTATTCATTATTTTTTAATTGGGAATACAATTTGTTTCTGAGAATAACGCGAGAGAGAGAGAGAGAGAGAGAGAGAGAGAGAGAGAGAGAGAGAGAGAGAGAGAGAGAGAGAGAGAGAGAGAGAGAGAGAGAGAGAGAGAGAGAGAGAGAGAGAGAGCTCGTACCTGTGTGCGTGCGTGTGTCTTCTTCATACGGTTCCCTATTCCTCCAACATTTCGTATAAGACAGTCTTGTCTCAGCAGGGCAAACCCTGGGTAGGGGAGGGGGGGGGGTCCTTGGTTCCGGACTCCCCCCTCCCCCCCCCCCCCCCCTGGCCGCCCGATGTACCTTGTTGGAGACAATTTGGTTTTCAGACACGAGGATATCGATAGACCAACGCATTTCCATTGATATGTAAAACGTCGCACCTGTACCCCACAAGGGACTGGCACGGTGGCCTAGTGGTAAGGCGTCCGCCCTGTGGTCGGGAGGTCGTGGGTTCGAACCCCGGCCGGGTCATACTTAAGACTTTAAAATTGGCAATCTAGTGGCTGCTCCGCCTGGCGTCTGGCATTATGGGGTTAGTGCTAGGACTGGTTGGTCCGGTGTCAGAATCATGTGACTGGGTGAGACATAATAATAATAATAATAAGAACATTTATATAGCGCTAAATCAAAAACTTTCGTTAAAAAGGCTTGCTCTAAGCGCTTGACATCTAAACTAAAACGTCATTCACACTCTTTACAATGATGTACAAGAACTTCATGTCACAGTCTTTCATTCAGTATAACACCATTCACACAGTTATTATTCTGTACAAAACAATAAGTTAGTAATGTTCATAAAATGAAAACAAGAGAAAACCAGACTGATTAAAACAACTGCTTAGTGCTAACAAAACATGTGCTGCGACTTCTGTCTTGTGTGTGGCGCACGTTATATATGTCAAAGCAGCACCGCCCTGATATATACTGTTCAAAAAAAGAAACGCATAGCTTGTAATATTTGGTTAATTTAGTTATATGGCTACAAGGATATCCACCAAACTGCAGAAAATGTTTATCTGGTCGTCGACCTTTCGTCCATTGCCACAAGTGAGCTCTGCACGTGACGTATGCGTTATCAGTGGCTACAATGTCAAAATTGCTCATTTGGCATGACCACTCGTCATGCTTCAGTGTAATCTCGTGAAACTCGGGGAATATTGAGCTCTCACCATGTCTTCCAAAACCCATAAAAGTGGATTGTTCGCCACAAAGAAATCAGACGACAATTCAGCGACGAAAGATGGCCCGATTGAGCAGAGAAGACCGCCAAATTGCATTGGGTCGTTTACAAGCAGGCCAAAGTCAAAGTGCAATCGCCAGGCACTTCCACGTGTCCCAGAGCACCATCAGTAGACTGTGGGTCAGGTTTCAAGCCACTGGCTCCGTTGCTGACTTGCCACGAGCGGGAAGACCAAGGGCGACAACTGCTGCTCACGACCGCTTCATACGGCTCCGCCACCTCCGGAATAGTTTCCTGTCGGCCTCATCTTCTGTCCAGGCTCTCCCCGGGCCACACCGATTATCGGACCAGACCGTGCGGAACCGCCTGCATGAAGCTGGTTTGAGAGCTCGCAGACCTCACAGAGGAGCTGTCCTCACCCGCCGCCATCGCCAGAACCGAGTGCATTGGGGCAACCAGCACCTTCGCTGGACCGTCCGGAATCACTGGAGACACGTGTGGTTCAGCGACGAGTCCTACTTCCTGCTCCAGCGACATGATGGTCGGAGGAGGGTCTACCGGAGAGTAAACGAACGTTACGCGCCCAACTGTGTGGATGAGGCACCCGTTCATGGTGGTGGAGGCGTCATGGTGTGGGCGGCGATCAATACCGCTGGAAGGAGCACCCTGGTGCACGTCCAAGGGCGCATAACTGCCCAGCGATACGTGGAGGAAATTCTGCGCCCACACGCCCTTCCTCTTCTGGCTGACCAGGATGCCATATTCCAGCAGGACAACGCTCGCCCGCACACAGCACGACTCACCACCCAGTTCCTCACCGACCACCATGTCCAGGTGCTTCCCTGGCCATCCATGTCGCCAGACATGAACCCGATAGAACACCTCTGGGATGAATTGGACAGACGTGTGCGCAGGCGAGAAGAAGCGCCGGCAAATCACCGCGATCTATTGCAGGCACTTCAGGAGGAGTGGGACACCATCCCACAGCAAGATATCCGGCATCTGATCCAGTCCATGCCCAGAAGGTGCCGGGCAGTTGTTGCTGCTCAAGGCAGTCACACCCCCTACTGACTTGACAGCCTCGGCACCCAATCGTATTGATTGACTGATTGATTTGAAGATGCAAATGAACTGTGTGTGCATTCAACTGTGTCCATACCAAATTTCAAACAAATAATCTAAATATTGGATTTTCTGTTAATTTTTTCGAAAAATAAAACAAATTTGGCAAGTAGCAACTATGCGTTTCTTTTTTTGAACAGTATATATAGGGCCCTTCGTGGTCGATCGGCTGGGCGTTAAGCAAACAAACAAACAAACAAACCCCACAAGGGGCCTGCAGTGGACGGCCCTGCTAGGACCCCTGCCTCATTTGTGTACTGCTCAGTACAGTCACCCGGTATAACACAGGTTTTATCAATACATAATATTATTCAAAGGTGCCAACAGGTAAAGATATCGTCAGCGTGACCCATTTCAAACGGTATTTGAACCACAGGCACAAGAAAGAAAAGAATTGTTAAACATTCTATCGGGGATGCCCTTGACCTTGTGTCAATTACCATGTAGCTGCGTTACCCGGATAAGTCTGTTTAAACTATGTTTTATGCAAACAACACCAGAAAAGAAATCGTGAACTGGTCAGCCTCTGTTTGGATTGAACATGTCAGCTTTTCGGATAAGATCTGAATGCTAAATTGCAACAGAACACACTGAGTATCAAGTGATCGGTTTTTGTTGGATGTAGCCACTATTGAAATGCTTGTTTACAAAACACCTACTGCACTAACTCTTTTGTTAGACAGGACAACTTAGTTTTCGCAGATTTAGCATATTTCAAAATTTAGTACGCACATTTGTGTGTTATCAGTAAGAGAAAGATGAAAAACCAATCAATTTCTCTTTTCACCAAGTCTGGATTATTTGTTTCGATCACAGAAAAAATTATATACACACATTATAGTAAGTTCACATAAATTACTTCTCCGGCGAATTTGAGCTAAATTAGGGTAGCAACCTGCATGCAACTGAGGTCCAAAGAAAAAAAGAGCTAAAAATTAGGGATATTCACAGTAACGTGATTAAGACACACATGTAATTATTTATTGGGAAAAAGCTGTAAAAATATGATGATGAATGAAAAGAATGTCAAAAGTGGTCGATACCACAAGATGAATATTTGTGTGTGTGGGTGTGTGTGTGTGTGTGTGTGTGTGTGTGTGTGTGTGTGTGTGTGTGTGACCAATATCTAGCGCCTATGCAGTTGCCAAGGACATCCCACTATCATCTTCTTCTCAGTCTCATTGTCTCCTTTTCGAGTAAACACGGACATTGTTCTTTTTGTGTGCACGAACTTGAACAGGTAGGCGGCGACATTTCCCGGCTACATAAATGTAGATGATAGTCTGAATGAGACACACGCATATTACGGTGTGCTATGGAGCCCTTTGTTGATCGCCTGAATAATGCACTCGAGGATACAGGTCGGGAAAGAAAATGAATGTATTCGTCGAATCCAGTCCAGGCTTACTAAACAAAAATAACAACAAAAGCAGTACACGCGAAAATTAACCCCCCCCCCCCTACACACACACACACACACACACACACACACACACACACACACACACACACACAAAATGAGAGCGTATTTTGAAATCAACTCGTACCTTAGTGTTCTACTGAAAAAAACCTTCATTAATAATAAAGATAAGAACAAAACAACAAATAACAATACAAAAACAATGAATATACTCAGCTAACTACTACTATACTACTTCTACATCTACTACTACTGCTACTACTTTTACTACTACGACTACTACTACTACTACTACTACTACGACTACTACTACAGGCGAACCTGTCCATGCGAACACCTCTCGAGAGCACCCAACTGCCCACAACGACCGGACGAGCCTTAAATGTATACAATTCATGCACCTATCCAGAGCGACCATCTGTCTATGGTAATGTCCTTTGGGTGCTCTATACAGATTGTTTCAGGCTGCTATTACTCCTCCTCCTCCTACTACTACTACTGCTACTGCTACTACTACTACTACAACTACTAAGTACTACTACTACTACTACTACTACCACTGAGGGCTGTATCAAGTATAATAGAGGGGTAGGGGGGAGGGGGGAGAGGTTTCAAAACATGAGGCAGGGGTCCAGGGGCCGCCCAGGCCTCTTGTGGGGTACAGGGGCGACGGTGAGGAAATATTACATTTCAATTGTTATTTTTGGGTCTGAAAATGATAATCACAGAAAAAAGATGAGACGAGGTACATCAGGCGGCCGGGGGGAGGGGGGCGGGTCCGGAACGTGGGGGGGGGGGGGGGGGGGTCAGGAACCCCCCCTCCCCCCCCCCCCCCCCAGGTCCGGGCCTGACTACTACTACCACTACTGAGGACGAATTTAGGAGAACGCTTTGTGACAGTGATTCCTTTTAAATTATATCTGTGCAATCGATTCCTACATATAGGACAGGACATGTCAGTTTCCTTTATTCAGGTAGAATAGAAAGGTTTTACCGTTCTACCAACTCCTACTCACACACTGCAAAGAAAGAACTCTCTGTTCATCACTTCAAGCGTCGTGTCTTCGAGTTATTAGAGTGACATCCAGGTGACAGTGGCATCAGTGGCTGTAAAAGTGTTGAATTCCCTCATACACCATAGGGGGAAAAATAGACCCCACCGCGCCAGGGCTAGAATTGCAACACATGCGGATTTCAACAAATAGATAAAAAAAACTGGGGCAGATAGAATGTCAATGTGTGCGCTGTACTTTTCACCTTTGCGTCTTGATAAGGACTACAATGCAGGCTAGGTGGTTTAAAGGGATACGCGGCATTTGACCAAAAATACGACAGTGCTCTAATATTTTCTGGGCAAGATATAGACACCATCCACATTAATTTAGTGTAAAAAAAAAGTAGGGTCAACGTTTTAGTTTTTTTGCTATGAGGCCCTCTTTTCGGCAGTTTCTGAACATTTTGACCAAAACAGTGGTTATATGATATGCATGGTGTTCAGCAGTCATTAGTGAATGGGTACTTTTTTTGTATTGTGGTAGGTAGAATATGCTTTTTAGAAACAAAATATGTCAATTGACACAAAAAATTAAAGTAAACTCAAACCGATAACGACATCCTGTGTTGAAATAATTACAAAAATCAGCGAATCTTGTTATTCAAACAACCATAATGACAAAAGAAAATATGACAGCACTCTGATTTTCTTGCAGCAGGATATTTGATATCTTACCTTCAAAATAAACACAAGAAAACTGTAGGTCAACGTGCTTTTTTTCGAGTGGCAGCATCTTTTATACCCCTACCCCCTACTTTTTGGAATAAAAATCATAGGTATTATAAGGAATATGCGAGTGCTCTAATATTTTCTGGGCAAGATATAGACATTATTCACATTCATTTAATGTAAAAAAGAATAGGGTTACCATTTTAGTTTTTTTTTGTGTGTTGCTTTCAGGCCCTTATTTTAGCAATTTTGGGCAAATTTTAGGCAAAACGGTGGTTATATGAAAAATGCATGGTGTTCAGCAGTCTTTAGGGAATGAGTATTTCTTTTTTGATTGTGGTACAGAGAATGCTTTTACTACTGTAAAACTTTTAGTAATCAGATGTGTCAATAAAAAAAAATCAAAGGTAGACTCAGATGCCGCGTAACCCTTTAAAAACAATGTCAATTTAATGATTACACTGAGCCACGTGTATTCAAGCACTAAGTGTGCGTTATGCTTTTCACATTCGCATCTTGACAAACACCGAAACGCAGGGGATTAAGAAAAACACCACGTAACACACACATTGAATTCAGTTAAATAATCTCCGGGACATGGATTTAAACCCATGCTGTGTGGATAACCTACTTTTCGCCGTTGCATCCCGACAAGGAGTGATGCACAGTAGTTTGTGTGCAGAATTTGTGGCCTTTGAATCTTCAAAACAGCGTTTGTGATGCTTTCTGCCTTTGAATCTTCAAAGCAGCACTGAAGTACAGAGTGTGTGCTGTTTTTTGCCTTTGAATCGGCAAAACACATATTGCTTCCACAAGAAGGAATGTCAAGGTCAAGTCGCCTAGCGGGCAGACTAATCTTCGCTCCACCTTTCTTGGTTGTTTTCATCTTCTGTGAGTGTTTGTAGTGACTGAAAGTTTGTATGCTGTTGTGCAATGGATCGATCAGCCTTTCTCTGGATTCTAAATTCCCCACCATCGCTTCGACTAGCCATGTTTGCCGCTTGCATTCTGGTAAGACTTTCTCTTCTGTCCCTCCAGTATACCGATCACCGTACGCCATGTTTTTCATCGTGTGTGCCGCACGTGCACAACTCACCAAATCTATGACGGCTTACTAGTGCCAAAACCTGGGGTTACCCATTATCACGTGACAATTACTAATTAACGCTGTCAGTTACTGTTTTCACTCGTTAGTTACTCATTTTCACGGGATAATTAGTAATTTTCACGGGAAAATGACTAATTTTTAGTTTTGGCACTAGCAATCCGTCAGGAAGTGAGCCAAAACCTAAAAATTAGTAATTAACAGGTGAAAGTTAGTAATTTTTCCGGGAAAATTAGTAATTAACACGTGAAAATGGTAATTATCAAGGGAAAATGAATAATTTTCCCTTGATAATTACAATTATGAGGTTTTGGCACTAGTAAGCCCTATGACGGCTTACTAGTGCCAAAACCTGGGGTTACCCATTATCACTTGATAATTACTCATTAACGCTGTCAGTTACTGTTTTCACCTGTTAGTTACTCATTTTCACGGGAAAATTACTAATTTTTAGTTTTGGCACTAGCAATCCGTCAGGAAGTGAGCCAAAGCTAAAAATTAGTAATTAACAGGTGAAAGTTAGTAATTATTCCGGGAAAATTAGTAATTTCCCCGGGAAAATTAGTAATAAACACGTGAAAATGATAATTACAATTATGAGGTTTTGGCACTAGTAAGCCGTCATACAAATCGCTTGATACCGAACGCTGCCCCGACACCCACCGAGACCTTTGACCCCTGCCACGCGCGCTGGCCCTCTCAACCGCTCTTTCGTCGCTATACGCGCGAGCAGCTGATGGCAAAGAAAAGCACAGGCGCCTGCCTTGACTCTGATTTGATAACACGACTACGATGTCTCTCCATTGGATACAAGCTGCCTCGCTCTAAGCGACCCTGTCGCGGAGGCAGAAGGAAACGCCATAGCATCAGTGTTATCCCCGAGTACGCTAGTACTTGGGCCCAGCAGACTTTAATTGTGTATCTGTGTGTGTATCTGTGTGTCTGTCTCGACTTAACAGCTTATTGCTGGGAAACTACTGGGCGCAGTTCGTTCAAAAGTTGATACAGTAACTTGATAATAGGTCCGATTGATCGTATTAAAACTTCATAATGTTACCTGGGACCTAAATGCCAAATAAATCACAAACACCACTCTTAACGGTGGGAGTTTTTGCGGTGGGAGGCTGGTCGCTTTGCGAACAGCCTGAACTAAAGGGCAGACTTGGGCGGCGAACACGTCACGCAGTGACGAGGAAAGCATGATTTCAGTGCCAGCCAGACAACGGGTGGGGAAATGGTCTCGGCAAAGAAATTACAATGCAGGGTTTGGTCTCGGTGAAAGAGAGACAGAGAGCACGAGAGAGTCTATGGCCAAAGTGATCCGGGTTCGATTCATTTTGTGCACATGTGTTAGTGTTACTGTTTGTGTGTGTATGTGTGTGTGTGTGTGTGTGTTTGTGTGTGTGTGTGTGTGTGTGTGTGCATGAGTCTGTACTCGTGTGTGTATGTGTGTGTGTGTGTGTGTGTTTGTGTGTGTGTGTGTGTAAGAAAGAAAGAGAGAGAGGGAGGGAGTGAGGGAGAGAGAGAGTGTGTGTGTGTGTGTGTGTGTGTGTGTGTGTGTGTGTGTGTGTGTGTGTGTGTGTGTGTGTGTGTGTGTGTGTGTGTGTGTGTGTGTGAATGTCTGAAGAGTACTCGGGTCCAGCGCGAGCGTTTTTTATCACCACTCGACCCCTCGTTCATCCACCCACCCCCTCGTCGTTGACCTCCACCACATCTCAAACTCTTAGTACATGGAATTCCAACCTCACCAAGCCCAACCAACCTCCTTCGACAGAGATTCTTGTATACATGTGCTTTTAACGCCCAATCCCTTGGTAAATCCAACAAACGTACTGCTGTGAGTACTTTCATTTCTGACAATGATATTGACGCTATGCTGCTGACCGAAACCTGGCTCCGTTCTGCGGGTGATGAGGCGAAGCTCCAGGATCTTTCTCCGCCGGGTTATTCCGTGCAGTCCTTCGCTCGGGACTCGCTGGGTGTGGCTGGTAGAGGTGGTGGTATAGCCTTCGTCTTCAAAGACTCTCTGAAGAAACATTGCACCGTCACACAATCACCTCTGAACCACCCCACCTTTGAGGCTGCTACTCTGACTATGACCGTTCAGGATTCTAGAATCAACATCGCCTGTGTCTATAGGCCACCTCCAAGCAAGAAGAATAAGCTCACGAACACTATGTTTTTTGACCAGTTTCCAGACTTTCTTGAGCATTGTGATTCTTTGCCTGGGAAAACTCTTGTGATGGGTGACTTTAATTTTCATTTTGAAAATGCTGATGACTCCAACACCAAGAAACTCTCAGATTTGTTCGACATGTTCAGTTTTCACCAGTCTGTTGACTCTCCGACTCATAAGCATGGTCACATGTTAGATTTAGTCATTCATCGCCCTTCTGATGCCATTGTCAGTTCATGTTTTGTCAGTCACGACCTTAAGTCTGACCACAACGCCGTATTATGTCGTCTAAATGTTCCAAAGCCAGTGTCTGCCCCTGTAACAATAACTTTTCGTAGCATCAAGAAGATTGATAAGGAGTCTTTTAGACATGATGTAGCTGGTTTATCTCAAGATTGCTCTGTCACTGAATATAACCAGACGTTGCGCTCAATTCTTGATAGGCACGCCCCTCTCTGCCAACGCACTGTTCGTCAGCGGAAATCTAACCCGTGGTTCAGTAGCATCTCTGAGCAGTTTGGCAAACTGAAACGTGAACGTCGTCAGGCGGAGAGGTGCTGGCTTAACACAACCATCAAACGCAAAGTAAATGACTTAGTTGAAGGCGCTCAAACTGCTTTCTTCTCTGCCCAGATTATAGGTAGTAGAACATGCAAAGAACTTTTTCAAAATTTCAATTCTCTGCTTGGCAAACAGACGGTTTCCAGCCTCCCCACCACCCATGACTCTAAGGACCTGCCAACTGTATTTTCTGACTACTTCACTGAGAAGATCGAAACCATCAGAAATAGCTTTCCTCCACCAGTCTGTGGCTTCGCCTCCGGCTTCACAATTCTCTGGTTCTTTGTTGGATAGCTTCACTCCTGTATCTGAGCAGTTTGTTTTGAAGATCTTGAAGAACACAGTGCCAAAGTCTTGTGAGCTAGACCCCATCCCCATCAACTTGTTTTATGAAAACCTTGACCTTTTTCTTCCCATCATAACCAACATAATCAACTCTTCTCTCACTTCTGGCACTGTGCCAATGGACTTGATTCTTTCTTTCTTTCTTTATTTGGTGTTTAACGTCGTTTTCAACCATTCAAGGTTATATCGCGACGGAATGAACTTGAAAACTGCAGTAGTTAAACCTTTGATCAAGAAACCATCTCTGGATAAAAATCAGTTGAAAAACTATAGGCCTGTTTCCAACTTGCCATTCATTTCTAAAATTCTGGAAATAGTGCTTAGTCAGTTTCTCTCCCACCTTGAAACCAACAACCTCTGCAACCCTCTTCAGTCAGCGTATAGGGCTGGCCACAGCACCGAAACTGTTTTGCTTCGTGTTGTGAATGACATTCTTTCTGCCCTGGATAATGATGACCTATCAGTTCTGCTTCTCTTGGATAACTCAGCTGCGTTCGATACGATCGATTACTCTGTTCTGCTCTCTCGTCTCGAATCTGTTTTTGGCATTCACCCTACCGCTCTTCACTGGTTTAGTTCATATCTACAGGGCCGTAGTCAGTATGTGTCTGTCAATAATCTCTCATCTCCTCCATCTCCTCTCTGTTTCGGCGTTCCCCAGGGATCAGTTCTAGGCCCAGTTTTATTTGTACTATACACCACTCCTCTCTCTGCCGTCATCAAGCAACACGCAGTCAATCACTACCTCTTTGCAGACGACACACAACTCCAACAAGCATGCAAGCCTACAGAAATCCAAGCGGTGACGCACACTCTCCAAAACTGCACTTCAGATATTAAATCATGGATGACAAACAATATGCTCAAGTTAAATGATGACAAGACTGAATTTCTTCTTTTCTCTGGAGCTTCCTCTTCGACCACTTCCCTTCCAGCCTCCATTACAGTAGGTTCTAGTGACATTTCTCTCTCTGATAGTGCTAGGAATCTTGGGTTCATCATGGACTCCCACCTCTCAATGAAACAACACATCAAAAAAGTCTGTCAGACATGCTACTTTGAGATCAGAAGAATAGGTTCCATAAGAAAATTTCTCACTGTTGATGCCACTAAAACTCTCGTTACATCCTGCATTCTGTCCAGATTAGATTACTGTAACTCCCTTCTCATAGGCTGCCCTGACTCCACTCTCCAACCCTTGCAAAAAGTACAACACTCTGCTGCACGTCTCATTTTCAGAGCACAGCATCGACAACCCTGCACTCCTCTCATGAAAGAACTTCACTGGCTTCCTGTATCTGAACGTATTAGGTATAAAGCTGCCTGCTCCTGCTACAATATCATCTCTGAATCGGCACCTGCCTATCTTTCTGAACTGGTCTCCCTCTTCACTCCCTCTCGCACCCTTCGTTCTTCTGATGATGCTCGACTTCTCCGTCAAGGTCGCTTTAAACGCAAGGCTCATGGCTTCCGCACGTTTTCGTACTATGGACCTCAGTTATGGAATTCACTCCCCTTTCAATTACGTCACTCTCCATCCATTTCATCTTTTAAGTCCAATTTGAAAACTCACTTGTTCCAACAACACTACGGATAGTTCCTTAGTATAGAGTCTGGGGATGTGAGATGTGCATGATGTGTTGTTTGAATCTGACAGTGATTGTATGATTTTTGTATACATGTATTGTTGTCACGCGCTTTGAACTTCTGATAAGGCGCTTTATAAATGCCCGTTATAATTATCCCAGCGAAGCTGGAGGTATCCCACGAACCCATTTTCATACCGATAATACATGATAAAGAAGGATTCTTTGTGCCCGGCTACATGCTACAGTTGGAGATGGAAGTTCACCAAAAGTTGGGACCATACTAACAAAAATACGGTGGGTGCAATAGTCGCCCCCATTTTTTCAGCAAACGCCACCCAAGGCCGCTTTGGACGGGTAGAAATTCTGTACTTTCCAAGTCTATTTGTGTGTGGTTGTTCAAGACTATGGATAAAGCTCGCGTGAGAAGATTACGTCACGGTCAAAAGTCTTTGACGTCAATTAATGCATCATGACGTCATGCCTCCCTGTAGTCTTTTTCTCTTGCGCAGTGTGTGTGTGCGTGTGTGTGTGTGTGTGTGTGTGTGTGTGTGTGTGTGTGTGTTCATTGTGTGCACGTGTTAGTGTTAGTGTGTGTGTGTGTGTGTGCGCGCGTGCATGAGTCTGTACTCGTGTGTGTGTGTGTGTGTGTGTGTATGTGTATGTGTGTGTGTGAATGTGTGTATGTGTGTGTGTGTAAGAAAGACTGAGAGAGAGGGAGAAAGAGTGTGTGTGTGTGTGTGAATGTGTGTGTGCATGAGTTTGTGTGTATGTTTGTGTGTGTATGAGTGTGTATATGTGTCTGTTTGTAAAGGTGTGTGTGTCCGTCTGTCTATGTGCGTATTTGTTTGTTTGTTTGCTTAAAGGTACTGAACTTGTCAAATCCAGGTGCACGGAGCCCCTGGGGCTTTTAGTCATACCTCAGGCAGCTATCCGTTAGAAGAACTACCAAGTTTCATTGACTTGCACCCAAAGAGTCAAGAACTGCGATTTTTTTACGAATTAATTTCGGACTCTGTCCCGGCTGGTCTTGACCTATTTTTGGATCTAAATTTAGATCAGGTAGATCACCACATCATGCACAAAAAGACACGTCACTAGCAAACTATGTCAGACATCATCATTAGTTTGTTTAAAACAAAATGGAGGCCGGAATCACTCAGTTGAATCGAACTCCGACCAAACACCACCTAATAACAAGGTTAATTTATGCACTCGCGTGAACAAGCCAACTGTCGAGCTTCCCAGATGTCGTCGTTGGGAGTTTTGGGTTTGTTTTACTACCATAGGAGGATTTTTGAACTGTAAATGCACTCAGCTGCAACAAAAACGCAAAAACGAAGGCTGTGAGCTGCACTGTGCCTTTAACGCCCAGCCGACCACGAAGGGCCATAATTATCAGGTCGGTGCTGCTTCTATATATATATACGACTTGTGTCTGTCTGTGTGTCTGTGTGTGTGTGTGTCTGTGTGTGTGATTGATCGCCATGCACGGCCAAAGTTCTCGATGGATCTGCTTCAAATTTGGTGGGCATATTCAGGTAGACCCGGTACAGGACACAACCTGGTCGATATTTCAACACGTGCTCTCAGCGCGCAGCGCTGAACCGATTTTGGTTCCACCTCAGCTACCCGGGCCCCCATACCGACACACCAAAGCCGCTACACCACATCACAACGCCAAAGTTCTCCGTGGATCTTTTTCAAATTTGGACACCGTATTCAGCTACACCCCGGACACAATATCATCGATGAGATATTTCAACACGTGCTCTCAGCGCGCAGCGCTGAACTGATTTTGGTTTTTGTGTTCATTTCACCATTATAAGTAACTCTTCCTTATCTTCTCCAGTGTTTGGCGTTTATCTCCCTTCCTTCGTGTGGCTTTCCCGTTTGTAAGTTACTATTTTTAGAATGTCACTGCGCTGTCCACTGCGCTGTCCACAACACTTCCCTTGCACCCGTAAGTTGTTCTTACTGTCAAAGTGAAAAGGTCGAATCAATTTATAGCCACGCGAAAAATACACTCTCACCTATCTCTATATATTTATAGATATAGATATGCATATATATATACGGCTTCTCTGTGTGTGTGTGTGTGTGTGTTTGTGTGTGTGTGTGGGCAAAAACCTGTGTATTGTAGAGTTCTGTTTGTGATGTGGTCTAGCGGCTTTTGTCTGTCTGTATTAACGTGCCTGGCAACGAGAAAGCGGACAAAGCCGCTAAAGAAGCTGCCCAAGGCATGGGCGCCTCCGAGGTAGACCTACCATTGTCTGCTTCTGAGATCAGTAGCCTTACAGACTCTCTTCTCTGGAGAGAATGGAGGAACAAATATATGCACAAGGCTATAAGCTCTGGCTGGCTCATTCGAGAAGCCCCATCAAAACAGATGAACACCTATAATGCATGCCCACGTGTAATAAAAAGGATTAACCGCCTAAGGGCAGAAGCTGGGAATTACCAATTTCTAGAGCTTAAATGCACCTGTCAATCCGACCTCACCATTGCTCATTTGACTTTGGAGTGTGATTTGAACTCATACCACTTTCAACCCCTGACTCAGTTTATAAACTCAAATAGAAATATTCTGCCAAATACCTCAAAGGAAAAATTAAGCTATCTTTTAAGTTTTAATAAAGACCTTGGGTGGCAAGGTCCCAAACTTATCGCTGGACTTATGCACACGCACCCACTTGGTCCCTGGATATGAAGAGACATTGCTGCGGCTGACGCCATTGCTTCTCATACAGCTACTATATATTTTTATCAGAACTTTTAGAAATACCATTTTATATCCAAGTATCTCTTAACACCATTTTTAATTAGATGAGCGAGAGTGTGCGGGGGGCGGGAGGGTGGTGAACCACTGTACATAAAGGGAAAGTTTGTGTGCGTGCCTGTGTGTGTTCTTAATCTAAGACAAATGTCGCCAATGTTTTTACAGAGTGACGTTAAATAAACGATTTTATCATCATCTGTCTGTATGTTCTGGCATTTGAGAAGCCACAGTAGATAATATAGGGCTAAGAAATAAGCTCTAAAATTCTCAATCCCGTTTGACAGGACTTCGCCTTCAAAGGTGATTGTGGTGAACCGCCACGCTGTCTGTCTCTGTCTCGCGCCGTTCACCCCAAATTCCCGTTTCTGAGTTACTATTTTTAGAATGTCACTGCGCTGTCCAGAACGCTTCCCTTGCACCCGTAAGTTGTTCTTACTGTCAAAGTGAAAAGGTCGAATCAATTTATAGCCACGCGAAAAATACACTCTCACCTATCTCTATATATTTATAGATATAGATATACATATATATATATATACGGCTTCTCTGTGTGTGTGTGTTTGTGTGTGTGTGTGTGGGCAAAAACCTGTGGATTGTAGAGTTCTGTTTGTGATGGGGTCTAGCGGCTTTTGTCTGTCTGTATGTTCTGGCATTTGAGAAGCCACAACAGATAATATAGGGCTAAGAAATAAGCTCTAAAATTCTCAATCCCGTTTGACAGGACTTCGCCTGCAAAGGTGATTGTGATGAACCGCCACGCTGTCTGTCTCTGTCTCGCGATTCACCCCGGCGAAGCCGGGTATTCCTCTAGTTGAGATATAACGTGCGCCACACACAAGGCAGAAGTCACAGCACAGGTTTCATGTCTCACCCAGTCACATTATTCTGACACCGGACCAACCAGTCCTAGCATGCACTAACCCCATAATGGCAGACGCCAGGCGGAGCAGCCACTAGATTGCCAATTTTAAAGTCTTAGGTATGACCCGGCCTGGGTTCTAACCCACGACCTCCCGATCACGGGGCGGACACCTTACCACTAGGCCAACCGTGTATGTGCGTATAAGTGTGTGTTTTGTGTGTATGAGATTTGTGTGAGTCAATGTGTGTGTGAGGGTGTGTGTGGATGTGTGTGTGAGGGTGTGTGTGGATGTGTGTGTGTTTGTATAAGAGAGAGAGAGAGAAAGAGAGAGAGAGAGAAAGAGAGAGAGAGCAAGAGAGAGTGGGTGGGTGGGAGTGTGTTTGTGCGTGTGCGTAAGTGTATGTGTGTGTGTATGTGTGTTTGTTTGTAAAGGTGTGTATGTCCGTCTGTCTATATGTGCGTATGGGTGTGTGTATGAAGTGTGTGGGAGAGAGTGAGTGAGTGAGTGTGCATTTTTGTACGTGTGTAACTTGAGGTATGTGTGTGTGTGTGTGTGTGTGTGTGCGTGTGTGTGTGTGTGTATGTGTGTGTTCGTGTGTGTGTTTGAGAGAGAGAGAGAGAGAGAGAGAGAGAGAGAGAGAGAGAGAGAGAGAGAGAGAGAGAGAGAGAGAGAGAGAGAGAGAGAGGTTTGTCTTTCGCTGGGGTATGCAGTGCCTTGGCGTTGCACATCTACTTAATTATTATTATTATAAGACCGGGTCACGACAATCTTGATCCTCGCAGTTGTGCGTATGCGGGATATATAATTATTACAACTGTGGGTGCTTGTTCCCTGGATCTTGTGCGTGCCAAAAATGAGGTACAGACAATATTGAATATGCAGTGTGTGTGTGTGTGTCTGTGTGTGTGTGTGAAGTGAAGGATGTTGTACTATTTATCTCATCTTTTCATCACCCGGGCGATGATGTGTGTTTGATTAGGTGAGCGTTTTATTAAAAAATACGATTTTTTTTATTCGGTTGACGAACTGTGTCTCGTGTATAAATCACTTGAATTATCGGTTTCTTGCCTTGAGTTACCGTTGTATGTATGTGCATGTTCAACCATTTGAGTGTAATGTTATCATTCTATTTTTCCGTTGTGTCGATTGTCAAGTCAACATTCTCATTCTCATTCGATTCGCTATCGTATAATTCAGACCTGTTTACCCCCCCCCCCCCCCCAAATGAAAATCAGGAATGCGGCTGGTACTTTTCCGTAATTTGAGGCATCTTTGAGTAATCTTTTTTTATCAACCATAAACCAGCTCAAAAACGATTAAACGACACGTTTATTCGCGCGCTACCATGCAAAACAAGTACAAAATTGATAACCATGTTTAACAGTATTGTACTACACACACAGAAGCTCGATCACACACACACACAAACACACGACACCTGATATATAATATGCAAGTTAACTAAGACAAGTTTACTTTATCTAAAAAAACAAAACCCCACAGTAGGAGCAAGAGAGTTAGAGGGGGGGGGGGGTACAACCTGGGGTCCAGGGGTTGGGGGGGTCTGGCTGAAGAATTTTAGCTATTTTATTAACAATTTGTAGCTTGTCCTTGATTTTAAACATGATAAATTGGTGTCAGCAGCCACTCATTATTTCTTTTTAAGTTAGTATGAAATAATGGCAATTTATCTTCATTGATATCTGCTCCCGACAACAACAATTTCACAGACAGAAAATGTCTTTATTTTTTTTCCCACAGACTGAATTTTGTTTTGTTTTTTTGCTTTTTTGACAGCAAGGGGGGGGGGGGGGGGGTCCAGAACCCCTGTAACATCCCCCACCCCCACCCCTCCGCCCTTGGACTATTTACAGTCACTTGAAGATGCATGACTGTGAACAAAACCACCTTACATTCTGTCACATCAGACATCCTGCATTTAATGATAACTCTCTCCAGAAGCTACCTTTAATTTTAGAGGACCGATTCGTTTATTTCATTTAAACATTATTTTTGTTGTAAGTTTTTCGATTTAAAGAACTGTGGTCTTTGCTATATTGGAGAAATATTAATGGAGATCAGTTTTAGGCTCAGAAAGACCGGGCTTGAATTTCGGCAACAGCCAAGTAACTGATGAGCGCGACCATAGACCTACATCTATGTCTCTGGCGCGACTGACCGTAGTGAGAGATCGGTTCGCAGGTCTGAGAGATTCTGTGGAAGTAGAGACCTAGGTCAAATAAACTCGATGCGAAGCAGGCTCATGTTTTGCCAAACATAATTTCGTGTTTTTGTTTGTTTCCATGTTCATTTGTGTACTGCATTTTGTTAAAACTAATGCTGCGTCTTACCTCGGGACACGTGCCGCGACGTGACTCGTAACTGACTAGCTTTGTTGTTGCACTCATCTCAAGTTGATCACCAAAATGAATGTGGTTCGCTCTTCTTAAACTTCACCAGACACCGCCACTTGACTTAATAGTTTTGCCGATATTTCTGTACAACTTTCGCTTTTTTGGTTGGCATTTCGTCCCCACAGAGATCGGCCTTAAAATATTATTACCCTTCGGACCAATGTCGATCTCAAATCCGCGGAATCCGACAAATACCTTGCTATGCACATGCGCAGAAAAGGCTGTTTCGGTCAGCCTTGAAATCACAGTCCTGGTGACTACCACAATTTCGACTTCGAATTTTCACGCACGAAAAAGGTTCTCTCGACCGGAATTTCCGGAATTTTCGGTAGTATTCCGTAATACCGAAATTTAGACCCCAAATCCGTAATAATTCCGGACAATCCGGGAGGGTAAACAGGTCTGGTATATGATTGTGTGTGTAAGCTCCCGTATGATTGCCTTGTCTGCTTGTGTGTGTGTGGTGTGCATGTGTGTGTGTGTGTGTGTGTGCATGTGTGTGTGGATTGCCGATTGGGGGATGGGGTGGGGGGGGGGGGGGGACGATTTTTCGGACAATTGCTATCACTGTTGTCAGGTTAGACATTGATTCAGATTGTCATACTGAGACGCAACAGTTTATTTTGTTCTCGCAGGGTTGGACCAAGTGTATGAGAGGAATGAGGAAGGGTTGTGGGGAGGGGTGTGTGGAAATGAGGCACGGGTCAGTGCAGGGGCTGGCCAGGCGATGGCTCGAGGGGAATGGGGGGGTAGACCCCCCCCCCCCCCTAGGTTTGGTTGCAATGTAACATTTGAAAGTGGTATTTTTGGTCTCTCCATAAAAATGCATTTGTCGTAGAGAGAGAGAGAGAGAGCAGGAGGGGGGGGGGGAGAGATTACTTCGTGCAAAGTATCCTTATCAATATCCAACAAGAACGTGCTTGCTCTTTTAGTGTCGGTTGTCTGCTTGCAATTTACTGTGTCACGATTTCAGTCATTGCTGCTGCACGCAGCTCATCTATTCTGCAAATCGATCCTGACTTGTGGGTGTGTCTTTTTCGCGTGGTGTTGTGTTGCCCCATTATCGAGTGGTTCTGAATACGTTGCATTGAGGGCCCCAAAGGGTTTAAAATCGTGATCGTGATTGGCGTTTTTTGACCTTTCTGTGACCGTGATTGCCGAAATTTCCATTTCTGTGATCGTGATGGGACTTTGCCCGTGATCCGTGATGAAAAAAAATCAAGTCTCGTGATCATGATCGTCATTTGTTTTCGTGATCGTGATGGGCATTTTTGCAAAGCATTTTATTTTCAACGTACATTTTTTCACAGCTGTATCACTCTATGATCCTCTATTCGTCAAGGTGTTTGTGATCGTGAAAACAAAAATCAAGGTAACTGTGATCGTGAAAGCTAAAATTTCCCTTCCCGTGATCGTGATGATACCCCCCTTTGGGGCCCTCTGCATTGTGTAGGCTATCTACTCTTGGCTCATATCTACTGAGACACCTTCGCTTTCAAGTTAGTTGACTACGTGGTATTTGTTGAATGAAAGGGGTGCATGATTATATCGTCCATGTGTGTCCAAACTGTGGCCCACTGTATTCACACATGGCAGTTTGTAGCGTCTCTATAGATTTGCAATAGCATGTTTAAGCTTACTTGTGTACTTCTGAATCTAAATTAAAATAGATGACTGCTAGTGACACAAGCCGAGTGGCGGTTGGCTTCAAAGAAACTGTAGCGATTTGCAGAAACTTCGTCTGCTTGGGCAATGATAAGGCCTAAAAAAAAAAATAGGTGTGGTTACGGTAACCCGACCTACCCTATTTTTAGGGGCCGACCCTATAACTTTTTATTACATTTGTCAAAACAAAACAGAAACCGAGTGCAGAAAACGCAATGAAAGCGAAATCGCCCGAGTCGCACACTTATTTCCCTGTCAAGTAGGTTTAATTTGTACACATTAGAAAAAAAAGTTTAAAAAAAACCAGTGATTGCCTACCTTCCTACCCTTTTTTTTGTGTGGCTATGTTACCGTAACCACACCTATTTTTGGGGGGGCCTAATATGCAGCTCATGTGATGTGATGGTAGCACTCTCGTGGCAGTAGCCTATCCTTTGAACACTCAATCTGCACAGGCACAGCAACAAACAGTATCAAATGCTCGGAAATCTCAGTCAACTGGCATCCCAAAAAGGGGAAGGTTGAATGGGTTTTCGATAGCCTACTTCCCCGTCATCAAGCAAAAAGAGCTGTATCTTACTAACGCACTGGTCAAATCACAGACCCACCTCTCTTGACTTACATCCGGGCTCCCTACTTTCAAACCTTAATTAGTCCTGACATACACATCTATGGTCCTGATGATTAAATTTGCTTTCGTTTTTTTTTTAACAATGTTTGGATCAGAAGCTGTCCATTTTTTCTTTAGATTTTGAAAGTTCAGTCTAGCACTATAACGAGGCTTCAGACAAATATTTGATCGCCACGAAGAGCACCTTGGTTGATCTCTATAGCAGCGGTAAGTTTTCAAACGCAAGGATTTATGTACTGTGTGTACAGTGTAAAAGCCTGGTGGTGTCTGTGATCAGAAACTAATGGTTTAGGATAGGCGGTTTGACCTTTCAAATGATATATTGCTGTTTATGATCTGTGACTTGAGATATTCATAAAAGCGGTTGAGTCACTTTGTTTAGATCATACCTCGTATGAGTGGTCCGAACCGGATTTTGCTATTAAATTAAAGGATAGTTTTCTCTAATTCCCAATGCATTTCAAAACATTTTTGTTAGTTTGTGGAAGCAAGGATGCCTGTTCCAATACAACGCTCCGTTGAGATTATTTCCTTTCATCACTTGGGAGCAGATTTGATGCGCGTTGGATCTAGCCAGTGACACAACATCAAAATCATGAAAATGAAAAGATTGAACATCAAGGTTTTCTTGTGCATCACAGATCCATGCAGGTGTTTAGGCCACACACAAAAATAGTCTGTTTACGGTATCCCGACTGACCCTATTTTTTCGCGCGACCCTAGAATTTTTGGGGGGAATTTGGAAAGAACAAAAAAAGGAAAAAAAAGTCTTTGTTTTTGGGCAAAATAACTTAAAAATTTGTTTTTTGGGAGAAAAAAAACCGACCTACCGACCCTATTTTTGTGTGCCTATGTTACCGTAAACAGCCAATTATTTTTTGGGGCCTTACCTTTATGAAAGAGCATCTTTCCACTTGGACATACACCAAGACTGAATCTACAGCTTTCTTTGCATAGTGGGATTTTTTCCCTTATTTATATTTGTTTCACTCTAAAAAAAATCGTTATTGACATCTATGAACAGCAACTCTGCGAAATGTATTTAATTTTAAAAAAAAGTCAACTGTGCAAAGGCTGTGCATTTTAGGTAGATCTATGTGTTCAATTGAAGGCATGATGTTATCGTGTGTGAAAACCTGCATGGACACCTCTGTGATGTCATTCCGCAATCATTTAGACGAGCAGGAAGGTATTTTGAAACAATGAGTGCGTGAGACAAAGTGTTCCTGATTGTCAAGAAATGGTTTTGTTCCTTTGACAGAAAACGACGCAGCAACATCGAACTTGAGGAACGTC